>NC_142545.1:18022500-18250000 GCF_056151865.1 Erythranthe guttata | reverse complement strand
AATCTGCTTTTTTTTTTTTTTTATATACATGTCAAAAATAAAATCGCAATTCTACACACCTGCAGCTAAGGTGTTTGATGAAATTCCTCTATGAATAGAAGTTTCTCTGTTACCTCACCTTTTTGGGGCATGGGAGATGGTTTTAAATACTTGACTTCATTTATACGGTCTAGGAATCACTGCCAAATTCTTAATTTTACTTTCGAAATGCAGATTACTGGGATAGAGTTGGGGAAAAATGCTGCCTCAGGGGTTGAAAAAGGCTGTAACAGACAACCCTAAGAAAGTTGCTGAGCTGATCGACCTTGTGAATCTGCCGACAGTACTCCGAGATTTCATGGGCCAGTCTCAGAGTTCCCAGCTCAATTGCTTCCGGCGGGTTTGGTGTTATGTCAAGGAGAACAATCTTCAGGTTATTTAATTGCCTTTTTTGTTTGTTGAGTAATCATTTTATCTCTTGAACTCATTGCGTTTCGTTTACTAATAAATAGTGCTTCTTCATCCTTCAATTGTTGTCGCTTTGTTGTAAAGTTTGAGTTGAGGTGAATGGACATTTTTTTTAGTGGGATTTACAAGAGCAGTAGTGTCTTGAAAGTTGTTTGCTCTCTGAATAATTTGCTTTTGCTACAATCTAAATCTTTATCGGCAAGAATACGTTGAAGCTAACTCACTATTGAGTATTGCCTGATCGAGACAAAAAGTTTTTGAAATACTATGTCCACTAAAAATATACGCTTTTCGCACCATAGCATACGGAAAATTAGCAGACTTTTCTGTGTAGGGTGGTCGTGAATAGGCGTGACCTTTTGGAATTATTTTTGGAATTGTTTTTAGCGTTTTTCTTGACGTGTATTTTTCTTTGTCCTCTTTTGTAGGATCCAGTCAATAAGAATGTCGTAAATTGTGATCAAAAGCTGATGAGCATCCTCTTGGGAAAGTCTAGGGTCGATCTTACTGAACTTCCTACGTTGGTCAAGTTGCACTTTCCAAAGCAGCGCAAATGATTTGCTCAAAGCTCGGTAAAGTTTTTATCTATGTCATCTGATTGATACTCATGTTATGAGTAGTTTAGAATACTTAGTTACTTCTTTAACTGCTCTTCAAAGTTTTCACTTCTACATAATCCTATTAGATAATGCTTTGCAGGCTGTTTAGTTATGCTGTGAAATTCTTCATGAATAGCAGTTCCTATATATATTGATATTTATAGGTCTCTGTTTTTCAATTGAGTATGTTGTGTTACTAGATGTTAAGTCCGACAAGAGTTCTGTTATTTTTTTCCAATGAGGATTGTACACCTCCTAATCTTTAAGCAAACTGGTCTGTTGACGCGAAAAAGTATCAAGAATATTATTTAGTTGGTTCATTCGACAATCTAAAATTAATCGTCCTTCACAGCTAAAAAAGATAGTATTGTTACGACCTAAACACACACACGCACATACACATAGACCATTGTCCCCCAGACAGATTATAGCATGCAATAATAAGTAACTCAGAACTGTATCCTTGATACAACATCCAGGCTAACAGCCTCTGCTCCTATTAATAAATAAAAAAAAATATCAAATAATGATAATTATTCCTGATAAAAGACTGAATCATAACTTTGAAGAGGAGAGAGTTTTTGCTACTGAAATACTGCTAGATTAGTTTTGAATGCATAATTTGCGAGTATGCCATTTGTTTTCTCGGTGGGGTGAAACGAATCCCAGAACACATACCTGTCGGCATCAGAACATGTAAATGGATTATGTCGATCACACAAATACCCCATCTCAAATCTTCCGGTCCCACAACACGCAGTTGCTGAATATTCAAAACCTGTCATAAAATAGACAACCTTAGTACCGAGGCAAATTTTGTAAGATTATTTTTTAGGTTTTGGGGTGTGAAACTTACCATAGGAACGAGGGTTTTGAATTATATTGTAAAGAATGGTATACGGACTCGAAAAGACCAATTGTAGTCCAGAAAGCTCCTTGTTGAGCGACTCAACTAGTGCCTGCAATTTCTGGTTGAAATTGATAGCCACTCGATTGTATCTATCTATGCAATTTCCCCCGAATGCTAAATTCGTCGTTCTCTCTAGGGGCAAGCATCCCATTGGAGGTAGGCCTGTTAAAGATATTTTCCGTGCTTTTAGATCATATATCTGCGTTATGAAATTTCTTGCTATGCCTGCCAAAAAATTCTGGTACTCTTCGATGCTGAACTGCGATTGTCTGTGTGGAAGCACATAGTAGTTTTCTAGGAAATCATTTGTTCCGATACTGATTATGTACAGTGCTTCACTTAGAATTTCCGATGCCTTTTGGTTTCCCAAATATTCTTCTAGCCTGCTTTGATATTCCTTGTAGTACTCCAGTTCCTTCCATAGTGGTATTACAGACTGCATTGGCCAAAATGTATGGTTGGCAAGATTTAAATTGATTAATTTTCCCGATGATTAATATTCGAGCTGATGACTACTATGAAAGAAGAAAAAGAATCTGATCAATTAGATTTTTGTTAAGCTAATTAACATCTAATACTTAATTTTAACAAATTTAAGTGTAGATCCTCATAATTTTATATGAAAAATTGAACATGTACTAGCTGAATAAATAGTTATTTGGTAAGGAGTTAGAGTTAGTGGGGGCCCACACCCCCGCCCTAAAATTTAGGTGCTTACAAGAACTTTGGAGGTGATATTGTCATAGCCAGTCCCTGCTGAAGCAAAGCAAACACCTGTAGCGAAATCTTGGATGGTGTAAGATGGATCCAAATAAGCTGGAATATTCTTTTTGAGCCCAAAAGCCTCGGAGATGAAATCTGTCGGGACCCGCCCATTGGAGAATCTTCCGGTGGCTTTGCCGCCATCAAAATCTCGACCGTAAGGCCTGAAATTACTTTTTGCTAGCGTCGGAATGAAGTTATTGTTCCCGGAATCTACTGAGGAATCTCCAAATACGATGATTGATGAAACTTTCGCATCGATTTTGACGATTTGGAGGAGGAATTGGGATATAATTAGGATCAAAGAAATCGAAGCTAATGCCATTATCTATGTTCTTTTTTTTCTCTCCTCTGCTATAAAGCCAATTTGCAATATGAACTAGTTTTCGAAATTAAGAAGAGATATATATAAAAGTTTGTTGGAGTTCTTAACTGTTGCTGGCAATATGCTCCACTTGTCTGATAGGTGTACATATATACATATATATATGTATATAAATATGAGAGAGAATGTGTAGGAATTATGAATTCTGCTCGATGATGATGATGATGATGAAGGTGTGTAGACAAAGTTATAACTGCATTGTCGTAATATTTAAGGCAATTTACGTAATCCTTTGTTTGTATCTCCATTACTTGATATATTAGAACAAGAATGTAATCATATTTCAAGATTTTATTACATTTATTATCTGTGCTTTTTGTTGTGTTGAGTATGGAACAAGTTCCTGGAAAACTGTGTAATAAGAAACTCAGAACCGTATCCTCGATACAACATCTCTGCTATCAGCCAGCCTCAGCTGCTTCTACGAATAAATACAAAATAAAAAAAAATCAAATAATGTACTACTATACATATTTTTGCTACTGAAATACTGCTAGACTGCTTCTGACTGCATAGTTTGCGAGTATGCCATTTGTTTTCTCTGTGGGGTGAAACGAATCCCAAAACACATACTTGTTTGCGTCGGGACATGTAAATGGATTATATTCATCGCACAAATACCCCATCTCGAATCTTCCGGTCCCACAACATGCTGTTGCTGAATATTCAAAACCTGTCATAAGCAGACAACCTTAATATCAAGCCAAATTTGGTAAGGTTTTTTTTTTTTTTTTTTTTTTTTTTGGTGTGTGTGTGTGTGTTAAACGTACCGTAGGAATGAGGGTTCTGAATAATATCGTAAAGACCGGCATATGGACTCGAGAGAACCAATTGGAGTCCAGTAAGTTCGTTGTTAAGTGACTCAACTAGTGCCTGTAATTTCTGATTGAAACTAATGGCCACTTGATTGTATCTATCTATGCAGTTTCCTCCGAATAAGAAATTTGTAGTTCTCTCTAGGGGCAAACAGCCCATTGGTGGTAGTCCCGTTAGCGATATTTTCCGTGCTTTTAGCTCGTAAATTTGTTTTATGAAATTTCGTGCTATGCCTGCCAAATAATTCTGGTAGTCTTCGATGCTGAACTGTGATGGTCTGTATGGAAGCAGATAATAGTTTTCCAAGAAATCGTTTGTTCCGATACTGATTATGTACAGTGCTTCACTTAGAATTTCCGATGCCTTTTCGTCGCCCAGATATTCTCTTAGCCTGCTCTGATATTCCTTGAAATATTCTACTTCTCTCCATAGAGGCATTACATTCTACATTTGCAGAATAATAATGAGAGAGAGAAAGACTGTTTTTTTTTGTGTGTGTGTGTGTGTGTGTGTGTGTTTTAGTGTGTGTGAGAGAGAGATATAGAGAGATGCTTACAAGAACTTGAGAGGTGAGATTATCGTAGCCGGTACCAGCCGAAGCGAAGCAAACACCTGTAGCGAAATCTTGAATGGTGTAAGATGGATCCAAATAGGCTGGAACATTCTTTTTGAGCCCGAAAGCCTCGGAGATGAAATCCGTCGGGACCCGCCCGTTGGAGAATCGTCCGGTGGCTCTGCCGCCATCGAAATCTCGACCGTACGGCCTGAAATTGCTTCTCAGTATTGTCGGAATGTAGTTGTTGTTACCGGAATCCACGGACGAATCTCCAAAAACGATGATCGATGAAACTTTTGCATCTATTTCGAGGAGAAATTGGAATAGAATTAGGATGAAAGAAATTGAAGCCAATGCCATTTTCCTTTTCTCCCCTCTGCTGTAAAGCAAGTGTGCAATAAGTATGAAACTAGTTTGTGGACACTAAGAACAGGTATATATATAAAGTTTGTTGGAGTTATTAACTGTATATATATATATATACATATATATATATTTGTATATGTATATAAAAAGCATATATGATGTAGTAGTAATTATGAATTCTGGTGAATGATGATGAGGGTGGGGAGACAAAAGTTATAACTACATTTGTCAAGATATTTAAGGCAATTTACGTAATATTTTGTTTGTCTATTAGTAGATATATTGGAAAATAATATAATAAAATTTCAAGATTTTATTACATTTATTATGTATGCATTTTGTTGTGTTTGAGTATGGAATAAGTCGACTGTGTAACAATCCCGGGAGGCCGGAGATATATTTTCTTTCCGGTGAGTAATAAACGACTCGACTCGGGTCGGGTGTAGGGATGGTTGTCTCCCTCCCAACAAACTTGTTTAACTCTCTCTACATTAATACAAAAGCTACAGATTTTATTTTATTTTATTTTTTCCCTTTTTTTTTGCTTTCGGTTGCAAAAATTTGTTCACGGGTTAGTTTCTTCTTCTCTTTCTAGTTGAGGTAGTCTTGATATTTTTCTTTAGCGAAACATAAATCGAAGCTCTTGAGAAGAACTGTGTGGTTGGCGGCATGTGATTTATGTATCTTTTTTCTATTATTGCATTTATTTTTTTCTTTTAGGTTAAATTTCACTTTCCCCCATCATACTTTGACTTGATATCATCACTTTATTCTCTTCTACTTTCGAATACATCGATTTGTCTCCTGTACTTGAATTTTTTTCTCAATGTGGATCTCGTTGTTAGTTGTTAGACATTTAACCTTAACATCGTTTGGTCTAAAGCTATGAAATCACAAAAACAGCACCCCTCCCAGTTTAAACAATTATTACAATTACAAAAAAAGAAAAAAAATTAGAAAATTCAAGACAACGAGAAAACATAGTCTACAACGACAACCACAATTTATTTTTAATTTATTTTTTAATAATTATTTAGACTGGAAGGGATGGTTTTTTTTTATAATTTTCAGACTTCGATCAAACGGTATTAAAATCAAATGTCTAAAAACTAACGGTGAAGGCCATATTGAGACAATTTTTCAAGTACAGGGGGTCAAATCGACGCAATTGAGAGTAGAATAAGTAAATTGACATCGAACCAAATACAAAGGGAAAAGTGAAATTTACCCATTTTTTTATTGACAATGAAATTAACAGTGTGACAAATTCAATTTAGTAAATATGACAAAAGTTCGAACTTGGGTCAAATGACAGTGTCTCTTTTACTTCACCAACTAAATCGATGTTGTGTGCATCTCATTATTAAAGATTGCATCTACGGACCACTTAATAAATGTAGGGGTGTTGTGATAATTATTGATGCCCGAGTTGTTTTCGGTACATAAATACTTTTAGAAGCCAACATCCCCAAATAATTAAATTTTTCGTTTACATATGCCTTGATCGATTACGATTGATAAGTTATATTGAATAAATAGTAGAAAGTTAGGTAGATCTATTTTAATTAAATTAAAATGACCATGATTAGTTTTGTAGAGAATGAACTAAAAAGAAGAAAAAAAATATGTTTTATAATTAAAATAATATTTTAATTTTGTTAAGAAAGAAATGTTATAGATGGATCACCTATAATACCAAAGTTTTAAAATCTTAATACATATCAATTTATCATCAAATTAAAAGTCAACGACCACCATTGATGCCTCCCTCCAATTAGGGGCCCAAAACCAGTAACCCCTTCTTCTCTCTTTTTTTTTTCTTTTTCATTTTTTTTTTAAATTTCTACTTAACTAGCAATGATCATATGTTGTTTTCAGTATCTAACTAATTTGATCTTAATATCAAAGAATTATTATTATTAAATATTAATTACACATTTATCGATCACTTGATGATTGATTATTTGTCTCGTCTATGTGTCGGGTCGGGTCGGGTCGGGTCAGTTCAGTTCACTTCTGGGCTCCGACGTTTAAATGGGGTATAACCATAGCAAACGTTGCTGATTTTTCCAAGCCACCTGATACTCTCTCCTATCCTCAACAACTAGGTATTCATTCATGTATTTGTTACAATTATATATATTCATTGAAATTAGACGAATATATAATATACTAGTATATATTTTGATTTGGAAATTCAATGTTTCATTTTCACCAGCTGTTGGTTTGTCTGGACTCATATGGTCTCGCTATAGTACTATCGTTACACCGGTGAGTGAGCGTCGCATAATTAATTATTAATCTCTCATATTACGGAATTCTGATAAAATAGATTTACGTATTTATAGTTTGAAATTTTTGAATCGCAGAAAAACTGGAACCTGTTTAGTGTTAGTCTCGGGATGTCAGCTACCGGAATTTATCAACTTGCACGCAAGGCTCGGTGAGTATTGACATATTGAAATCACAGCTAGGGCTGTTCATGGGTCGGTTTTACCCGACAACCGACCCACTATCGGCCCGACTTTTGTGGCCGATAATTGCCCACCAACCGACTCGCTTTGGTCGGGCCGATAATTTTAACCGACCCATGTTTAGTTGGGTCGGGTATAGTTTTTAATACGAAGAAAAGTCGGTTGGCCGATATTACCCGACCAACCGACTTTTTATTTTTATATATAATATATATTATTTTAACCTTTGACTTTTGAGTGACTACTCACTAAATTATTAGTAAATATTAAAACCCTAATCTTCAATTTCTAAAATGTATCGACCAAAACTAGAAGAGTACAGAACTCTGCATAACAAGCCACCATCTCCGCCGTCCATCTCCGCCGTGGCAAGCCACAACCAGGCTCACCGCCACCATCTCCGCCGTCCGCCGTGGCAAGCCACAACCAGGCTCACCGCCAGCACCAGTAGGCAACTACTTCCTACAACTCTCCACTTTATTCTCAAGATAGCCCTTTCTAGTTCTATCTATCTTCTAACTTCTACAATCTACACTCCAAAGGGCAAAACTCAAGGTTAGGCAATCTTTTTTTTCTCTAATTAAATTTGGGCAATTCAGCATTTTTTCCAATTTGATTTATTTTTTTACATATGAATGAGTATTGATTAGATTTTATGTTTCTCCATACCAATTGTATGAACGGAAAATAAAATTGCATGCATCATTTTATTTTTCCAATTATAAATAATAATCACGTTTTTTACAAATTACAGACTTATAAATTTTGTGTTATGTGATACTGATGTGTGTGTGCGTGTGTTTTGTGTTGTGTCATGTATGTGCAAGAGAGATGAATGATTACTTAATTAATTTATTCAGTTATTACTCATTACTTATTAATTACTTTATAAAACAAATTCTTAAATTTCTAATGCTTTGAATATTTTAAATGGTAGAATGACGAAACGCACCGACACATCGGCCTCTCAAACTGCTAGTGCAAGTGTAACTCAACAAGAACCAACTTTTAAGCCGGGAAAGAAGAAGTCAGAGGTGTGGAAACACTACCACTATAAAATGAATGAAGATGGCTCCTACGTCTTGCCTGTAAAAGCCGTTTGCAACTATTGCAGACTAGAATATCCTTGTCGGTCAAAGAGTTATGGTACAACAAACATGAGATATCATGTTTACAATGCTTGTCTGCAATCTCCAGTTTTGTTGGATCGCAATCAAACTCAGTCGGTGTTGACAAATAGCACCAAAGGCGAGCTTATTCCACTGCACTATGATAAGGATTATGCAAGAAAGAAGTTGATTCAGATGATAATCATAGATGAACTTCCATTTAATATGGTAGAAGGAGCTGGATTTCGAGCTTTTTGTCAGTCACTCAATGCCCAATTTCTAGTGCCTAGTCATCCAACAATTGCTAGAGGTGTCATGAGTTGTTTTCTCGAGGAAAAGGCTAAGCTCAAGAGTATTTTGGGTAGCGGTGTAAGGGTGTCTCTCACTACAGATACTTGGACCTCTATTCAAACTATTAATTACATGGCGATCACTGCACACTTTTTGGATGATGATTGGAATTTGCACAAACGGATCATCTCGTTCAGCCAAATTGCCAACCATAGTGGTGATACCATTTCGAAAGCTTTGGAACAATGTTTATGTGATTGGGGAGTTGAGAAGGTTTTTGCCATCGTGGTGGATAATGCATCGGCCAATACCAAGGCTCTTGATATTTTTAAAGAAAGGCTTGCTCGAAGCAAGGGGCTCGTTTTTCGTGGAACTTATTTGCATGTGAGGTGTTGTTGTCACGTCCTAAATTTAATTGTGCAATCTGGTATGAAAGTATTAAATGAGTCGATTGAAGGCATTAGATTGGCAGTTAAATGGGTAAAAGCATCACCGCAAAGGCTGGAGAAATTTAGGGAATATGCTCGGGATGAAGGCATAGAAGGGCAGCCAATGGTATGCCTAGACGTGTGTACTAGGTGGAATTCCACCTATCTTATGTTAGTACATGCTTTAAAATTTTCGAAGGTTTTTAATATGCTACGTCTTCTAGATTCGGGTTACCAAGACTACTTCAAGGACCACAATAATGCTAGGTGCCCGGATTTTGCGGATTGGGAGAGTGCGAAAGAATTTGTCTCTTTCTTAAAAGTGTTTTATGAAGCAACTCTCAAGTTAAGTGCTTCTAAAACACCCACGGCTCACTTGGTGTTCAAACAACTATTGAATATCCAAACATTGTTGACTAAGGAGACGGAAAAATCAGCAGATGAGGCATTGCACAAAGTGGCGGCAAGTATGAAAACAAAATTTCAATTCTATTGGGGAAAGTGGGAGAAAGTAAATTATTTTCTGTATCTTGCCGTGGTTCTTGATCCAAGGTACAAGTTACCTTATTTGAGTTTTCAACTCAAGAATATTGGGATGAAAATAGATATGGTACTGAATTTGGAAGCGCAAGTGAAACAAATGCTCCGTGATATGTTTAAAGAGTATGGTTTGACGATGACTAAAAACAATCAATCTAATGTTAACGGGGAAGCTGTTGATGATGATCCCATAGTCGAAGAGAGTGGTAGTAATTCTGGAGACGAAGATGATGTCGATATGTTATATCATCAATCATTGAAGAAGAGTCAAATTGTTGCCTTAAGTGATGAGGTTGATCGATATTTGCATGAACCTTACCTACAGACCAAGAAGAGCAAGTTCAAGATTTTGCAATATTGGAAGGCCGAGTCATTTAGGTTTCCCATATTGGCAAAAATTGCCAAAGATATATTTGCAATGCCGGTTTCTAGTGTTGCTTCTGAATGTGCATTTAGTTTGGGCTCAAGAGTTGTAGATCCTTTTAGGAGTCGTTTAACACCTAGGACGGTTGAGGCATTGGTTTGCACAAATGATTGGCTCAAGGGTGATGGATTTAGTTACTACAAGGATCCAACCGAAATTGAAATGGAACTTTATTCAACTTTAGAGGAACTTGAAAAAGGTGATAAAATTCTAATACTTGTATATTTTAAATTTATTTTTATTTTTATTTCAACAATTTTCTAATTTTATAATTTGACTTCTAAAATTGTAGAAGCTCTATCAACTCAGAATCTCCAAGAAATGCCTAGTGCACCTCGTTCATCCACCCAAGCTTCAACATCAACCGTCTAAATATGTGGGTAAGCCTTGTATCAAATCTTTGAAATATTTGAGATTCTATATGTTTTGTTAGAGTAGTAATGTATGAGTTTTTAACTTAGAAGTTTTTCTCAATTATTTAATGAATATATTGTGTGTGTGGTTTTTTTTTTTTTTTTTTTTTTTGTGATAGGTGCTTACTCATTCTTGAAGAATTGAGACATTTTATTGGAGTATTCGACGAAGAGGGGGATTGATTTAACTCAAGATTTATAGTTTATTAGCTTGGGAGTTGTATGATTGTGAAATTTGATTTTGGTATTTGGTATACTGATATTCCTGGATTTGTTTTATATTTTTGTGTTTTGTATTGTTTTATGAATTTGAAATCTGTAATTTGAAACTTGATTTTGGGATCATGGGATATAGTTTACTTGATTTTGGGATGTAGTTTTATAATTGTTAGTGGATGAATTTTAAGGTTAGACAAAAAATCTGATTCTTTTTTTTTTTTTTTTTTTTTTTTACTGTGGCCGATAATTTGCAACCGAACTATATCGGTAACCGACAAAGTCGGTTGCCAACCGTTACCCGACCCATAATAGTCGGGCCGGTAATGGTTTTACATTTTTGCAATAGTCGGTTGGTCGGGTCGGGCCGATAATCGGCCGATATTCAACCGACCCGACCCATGAACAACCCTAATCACAGCTAATAATGCAATAAAATTTGTAATAAGTAATTATCCGATGTAATAAGTTTTCGATTTCGTTTTTTTTCTCTTTTCATGATTTTATATATGTTGATTTGATTATTTCAGGCATGACTATTATAACTCTTAAGGAAAATGTAGCCCATGGTGAAGACATTGAATAAGCCTCCTAATGTGACACTTGGATGTTTCGGTTTGGTTTTGGTTTCGGTTTCGGTTTCTTATTATGCTGAAAATAAGGGTTAATTGCAACCCATTTGATGTATATTATCATGCATTCCAATTTATTTATTTATTTTTATTTTTTGCAATTAACAAATAATGCCTACAATAATGATTATGGGTGTTAACATATTTGGCTCCATCTTAAACAATTTACTAATAGAATAAATAAAACGCAATAAAATAGAAACTATGATTTTTATTTATTTATTTATTTTTAATTAATTTTGTTTTTGCCTTTTTGGCCTTCCTCCCGGCATAAGTCAAAATCCTTGTAAAACCCTGCCTCGTTTATTCCTCCGCCGGCACCGCCTCCAATTTTTCCGATCGACACCTCCGGTAAATCCCAAATTAACCTAGTTCCCCCACGGAAATGTCGGTGAGCAGAATTACATCTCGTTTATCAACGATCGTGTTAACTCGGAGCTGCAACTCGCCGCTTTTCTCCGGTCGCCATGAAAGCAGATTCGTTTCTTCTGTCAATCAATTTTTCTCCCCCGGCGGGATCCACGATAAGGTGCTCTTCTTCTCTTAATTTGCTTCTTCCCCGAATCAGTTTGATACTCTCGAAGATTTAATTTGATTTCTGGTTCGATTATCTCTCTATTTTTTCAATTACATGATTTAGTTCTGAGTTTCTGCGTAGTGGTTTTTGTTTTTATAATTTTGTGGTTTGCTTTGTTAATTTTATTATAATTATCAGTACCTGAATTAGTAGTATTGAGAAAGACCAGCTCTACTTCCAATTTAGGTTATAGATCAACGGTTTGGATTCTCGTCATCTGCATCACCACCGTCGAATGCCCAATCCGTAAATGAACAAGAAACTCGGACAAATAATGAATCCTTTTCAGCTGTTAAAAAAAGGAGAAGGGGTGCTAAAAGGATTGCATTTTCCGATTCCGATTCTGATGACTCGGATTTGAAGAGCGACCTCTCGAGAGATGGTCTGGTAAAACTTGTGGCGAAGAAGGAACGACTTTTGTTTGCAAAGCAAGAGGAGATTGAAAACATGAAGGATAAAGTCCTGAGGGCGTTTGCGGAAATGGAGAATGTGAAGGAGCGTACTAGGCGAGAATCGGAGAATGCAAAGAAGTTTGCCATTCAGGTTTTGTGTGCGTGTTCTGTTATAGCTTCACCTGTAGTAGGTTTCGTTGGGGTAATTTGGGAGTTTCTTCTTGTTTGAATTACGATGCAGAATTTCGCAAAGTGTCTTTTAGATGTGGCGGATAATTTGAGCAGGGCTTCTTCTGCTGCAAAAGAGAGCTTTACGAAAGTCGATGTATCTAAAGATACAGGTAGATCTGTTCAACAACTTCAAACGCTACTCGAAGGTGTCGAAATGACTAAAAAACAACTATCGGAGGTGCTATATGGCTTGTGTTCAACATTTTGTTCTCTTATTTTTATTGTCTTATATCCTTGTGTGTGTGTGTGTGTAATTTTTTTTTTCTACATTTGCAGGTATTCAGAAAGTTTGGATTAGAGAAATACGATCCGACAAACGAAGAATTTGATCCAAACAGGCATAATGCCGTTTTCCAAGTTCTAGATGCTTCAAAACCAGCAAACCATGTTGCAGTTGTTCTAAAGGTATATCGGACTAGGTTTTCTTAAAACAGTTTCGACATAAATAACTCTCACTTTCGGTATATTCTGCTAATGTCTTAATTACGCTCTTATCATCGTCATTACACATCAAGATTATAAACAATGACCGAAAATCTTTAATTACCAATACAGGCTGGATATATGCTGCACGATCGAGTCATTAGGCCTGCTGAAGTTGGTGTAACCGTTGCAACGAGTTAGGATATGCTGAACGAGCTTTGCTTTTTGAGGCCTGAAACAATACTGTACATCTACTTATTCTTAATTGTTTCGTTGCTAGTGTTTTTAGATGAGAATCATGGTTAAAGAAAAAATCGAGCACAATCAATGAAGCCAAATTTAGGTGAAAAGCGAAATGTAAATTTGTTCCAGAGACATCCACTTATCGCTTGGCTTAATATATGTACATTAGAGCATATAACAAGAACCGATAAAGCTTTCGTTATTGCTCGTTTTTTCACGTTTCGAAATAGAGCTAATTTATACTAACATAACCAACACTACTCTCTCTCTCTCTCTCTACTAGTTCTAATTCATCATTTTCCTTCCCTCATTGGACTCAGCTCTCTTTTCGTCTCGAGGATAGAAGCCATGAAACGGAGCTTTGTTTGAATCAGCTTGATCTTCATTAGGTTCCTGTGAGATCCATATATATATGTCAATGTATTTTTAATGTGGGGAAATACTAAAGAATGGCAAGAGAGGCTAACCAGAGCTTCTTCTTCTTCTCCATTGCTAGGTTTTTCAGACAGAGTTATATCATCACTTTCACTTACAATGTCTGAACCATTAACTGTCTGAGTAGTTGTTGTTATGCCTCTACCTCCATTGCTATCTTTCTCCGGGGTTTTCATATTTCCCCTTTCTATTGGAACTATCTGCAATTTGAACAATTACTTAAAATCAGTTTCTGTCAAACAATCAACATCGAAGACCTAAAGTTTGGTATTATTTACCGGAGCATATCGGAAGCGGCGGCGTGGTGGCTCATCGGCGGCGGCGGTGGAGGAGGAGGAGAGTGGGGTCCAGCGGCAGAGGAGCAGCGGAGGAGGGTTCTTCCGGTTATTGTTACCGCCGCCGCCGCCATTGGTTTGAGAGGTGACCCACTGCTTCTTCCACCTTCTCACCGGACCGTTGAACACCGGCGCCGACGGGCTCGCCGCGTACCTCGCCGACGCCCGACTCTGCCTCGAACCCACCCCTTCCATATATATATATTTTTTTGTCGTTTTCTTCTTCTTCTTCTTCTTCTTCTTCTTCTTGTTCTTCTTCAGCTGCAGTTGAAAGGAATTAATGAAAGGTCTGGTGGCGAAGCTGCAGAGTTTACAGGCAGATGTCGCTTTCCGGTTGATGCTTTTGAGTTTTCACCCCAACTGCGTACGGTTTGCTTTTTAGTACTCTCTTCTCTTCTATGTAATAATTAATTAGCCGAAAAAGATAATAATTAATTTCCCCCAACTTTAATTACGCTGTTTAGAAACTCTAACAACATCTCCGTACTGAACATTTACACATTTGCCACTCGCAAAACGACGTCGTTTTCGTTTTTTTTTTTTTTCCTTAAAAAATATCTTATCTTCTGCTTCATTTTGGTAAATTTTCAATCGCAGGTGTGCGTGCTCCAAGAATTTTCCCAACAGTTCAACAATGGAGGCATGCTGTACTGCAACACCCCAAACGTTCTTCCGTTTCAACCCCGCTCAAATTCCCGCTTCACCTTCCTCTGTTTTTCTTAAACCCTCAAGGAATATCCAGCAGCAATCCCCATTACTAGCTGCACCTTCTTCCCGCCAATTCCTTCATACCCGACCCGATTGCCGGAAAACAATTTCGACCCGGTTCGCAGCATCCGCAGCCCCCGCCACCGCCGATAGCGCCACCATTGATAAACTCCCCGCTGACATTCAAGTTACTGAAACACCAGAGCCCAATTCAAGAGTCGGTTTTTTTTTTTTTTTTCTCTCTCTCCTCACCCATTGCTGAATTTTACTCATCGAAATTCTTGAATTCTTCGATGATTTAGCTGTTTCAATTCCCATTTTTTTGCAGGTGAGGTTGAGTGTGGAGGTTCCTGCATTAGTATGCGATGATTGCTACAAAAGAGTCATCAGCGAGTTCATGAAGCAAGCCAAGGTACCCATCGGTTTCATCTTAACTTATAATGCTGATCCTTTAAATTTATCGGTCCGTATATTCGTTTTATCCATGAATTTTGTGTTATCATGTTTAACTGATGGTGAAAGATGATTCTTGTATGGGAAGATGTTATGAGTTCTTTTAACCCCTTCAACTTGGAATTAACCATTCTCTACCCTTAAGCCGAGCTTAGTATATTTATTGTCAACTTTGTTGTACTATTTTTACAGGTACCTGGATTTCGTCCGGGGAAGAATGTTCCGGAAAATATTCTTATTAGTTATGTTGGGAAAGATGCTGTTAAGAAAGCCACAATCGAATCTATCTTGAAGAGAACACTTCCTCATGCCATGTCATCAGTGAGCTTCCGTTTACTACTCCATTGTTTATCATTGATCGTTGATATGAACATGTTTGTAAACTATATTTAATGCATGTTGTTTTGTAGGTAAGCGGGAGAGCTTTAGAAGATTCTGTCCGTATTTCAACTAAGTTTCCGGAAATGGAGAGCACTTATTCTTCTATGAAATCTTTGAGGTTTGTTGAGCATTCATCCTTTTTTCCTTTAGAATATTTTTTTTTGTCAATTAGAGAAAAATATTAAACTTTTCGACTCCTTAATTGCTTTTCTTCAACACACGATTTAGATACGATGTGATTGTTGATGTGGCACCTGAAGTGAAATGGAATCCTGAAGGCGGATACAAGAATTTGAAAATTGTTGTCGAAATTGATAAAGAAATTGACGCTCAGACAGCAGCTGAGCATGAACTAAGGCGTCGTCACAAGGCACTTGGTGCACTTAGAATTGTGACTGAAAGAGGACTTGAGGTAAACATATAAAATCGTGCTCTAATGATTGTAATTTATTAGATGAATTTTTTATTTATATTTCTAAATAATTTTAATTTGTTTAAATTGGAAAATTTATGAAGGTAGGAGATGTAGCAATTCTTGATATATCGGCTACGACGATTGAGCAAGATGAATCGGCTGCTCAAGCCATTCCTTCTGCTGAGAGTAAAGGTTTGTTTCATTGTACACTTGTGCATTGTCATTACGATTTAGGAGGGCGGAATTGGAACGGAATTTACGAGTTACGCCGATTACGATTCGAATGTATTAGATTCCGATTTCCTATCCGATTTTAATTTCCAAAAATGTGCACTTATAATACCATTGTTATTATGTATTTTATATTTTAGGTGACTAAAAAATTGGAAATTCCGAATTCCGCTGATTCCGTTCAGAAAGTTCCCGGTTTTGGAACAAGTTTTTTCCAATTTCCAAAATTCTATTTTCCGGTTTTTCCAAATTAATCGGATTTTTTTCCGAAAGTGCTAATTCCAATCTGATCCGTCCGATTTCTGCTCCTAACAGTCATTGTATCTTTTTTTTTCTTAATCTTTCTGTTTTTGTTTTTTCAGGGTTTCAGTTTGACACAGAAGATGGGGATAAAGTCCTACCAGATTTTCTGAACTCGATAACTGGAATAAAACGTGGTGAAAGTAAGTCATTTCCATACGTATTTCCCGATTCATGGGAACAAGAAAATCTTCGTGGACTCCGTGCTCAATTTACCGTGAGTTTTTTTTTTTTTTTTCTAATTCAAAAGAAACCACAGTACACATTTAAGTTGAAAAAAAAATCGTAATCTTGATACTGAAAATTTTGGTTTGAAGGTTGATTGCAAGGAACTTTTCTACAGAGATCTACCTGAACTGAACGATTCGATCGCTGATAAGATTCTCTCTGGATGCTCCACCATTGAGCAGGCAAGTTTTTTAAACCTGCATTATTAATTATTATTATTCCATTAAAACATAATAATGAATCGTGATTGGTCAATTTCACCTGCTTAACAAACACCTCACTGAAATTGTATTGCAGGTTAAGGAAATATTGCTTGAAAAGTTTCTCGAAGTGGAGCAAACTGCCAAAGATCAAGCTACGGATAATGCTATTCTAGACCAGCTACACAGAGTATTATTCCCTATTTTACGTTTAAAATTTCTTTTTGATGAAATTGCGCCTTTTTTCGTCTTTATTTCATTTCGTATCTTTGCCTTTTCTATTCATGTAGTATTTATGCGTTTTTATTGTGCTCGGTTTTTTAGATGGTTGAAGTTGGTATTCCACCATCTTTGTTCGAGGAACAAGGCAGGCAGCTTTATGGAGCACAACTCCTTCAAATTCAGGTCAACATTTTCATGACTTTTTTTTTTTTTTTGCATTTTATAATTGCAATTTAATTTTTTCCGTCGAATAATAGACGCTTACTGCATGTTTTTTTTTTCTTTAATTAGGCAAACACGAAACTAAGCGAACAACAATTGGCGTATTTATCTAGCCCCAAGGCAGTAAACGAGTTCCTGCAAAACCAAAGAGAGAATATAACGAGTATTATAAAGCAAAATCTAGCTGTCGGCGACATATACAAACGCGAGAATCTTCAGGTACAATCAGTAAAAATATTCCGATCTTTGAACTTCGATCATGACTGTGTACCAGCTTGTTATTTAACATCTTTACATTGAGATGCAATAATGCATGCAGATATAACTAATTTATATTTTTTTGCAGGTATTAACAGATGAGGTTGTGAAGGAAGTTGAAAATTCGATTACCGAATTTAAACGCCACGACCAAGAATACGACGAGGAGCGGGTCAAAGGACAGGTAACAAACATATGAAAAACCAATTTTATCGATATTCCCAAACGAGGCCTTAAATTTACTGTCTGGTTATTAATTATACAATCGGCATGGTTCAGGTACAAGAGGTACTCGAGGGATCAAAAGTGCTCGAATGGCTTAAAGAACATGCAGAGATTCAATACATTACCAAGTAAGAGGTAAGAGATCCAATATTAAGAAGATCCGACGGCTGCTTTAAGTCATATCCAATCGTGTGAAGCGAAAATTCTTTCTTTGCCATTTGCTTGAATCGAGCAATTAGAGTTCGGTATATTTTGCTACTGCGGAAGGAAGAGAGATTGAAAAAAAGGCATTAGTTTTTGTAGCTTTGTAGAACTCGGAATCAAGATTTTGAAATAAATTAATTACAATTTGCATTTACTTCTCTACTTTTGATGACTATTAGTAGCGTCTGAAAAAAAAATTACGGAAAAAGCTAAAACTGTTGGTTCTTTCTTGATTTGAAATATCTAACGGTTACAACCTAAGACGGGGTTTTTTTTCTCGAATATCCCCGTGTGAGAGATTAATTTACAAGTTGTTTTCAAGGATAAGCAAAGTGCTGCTCTTTGAATATTTGGCCAAGCATCATGTACAGTCTTTCTTGCTCTTCAAATCCCAGGTTTCTAACTATCTGCAAACCAATATAAATTTCATTAATCATTAATAAATTAATAACAATAAAAATTTAGTGTATATATATAATATTTGGACAAGAAATTCACTGACCTGATCCAAGATCATCTCTACTGAGTTAGTCGGAGGAAGAACAAATGATTGAAAATAAATGTAGGCAAATATTGCCATCACCATCTGCGCGTATTTTTTTCGAAAAAAAATAAAACATGAATGATAAGGATTATATAAAAATTCATGTCAATATCGTTAATATGTTAAAATTTGAGCAGCTTACCTGGCAATCCATCCGATCGGTAAAGCCACCATGGCCTGGAATACTATCACCAAAATCCTGGAAAAATATTATTGTAATTTTACCGAATTACCGAATTAGAAACATATTAATGAGGGAATCTTATTTGATAAATGAATAAATTATCACCTTAATCTTGAAAGCTCTCTTCAGACCGCTAGCGAAGAACCCTCCGAACGGTGCAATAATTGATGCGAACAAACCTAGGCATAAAGCATGCCATTGCACTGGCAACACAGATATCCCCTTCCAAGGGAACTGTAATAAATAAATAAAAAATAAAATCATTACAGCAAAAATAATACTCGAAATCTGGAATTTTATAGAAAATATTTATAGACCAAAAAAACTCACCGATTGAGGAAGCCATTTGGGAAACGAATAATACTCGAGCTTGAAAATCGGAGCAGGATCACACCGAAGCCAACCTGTCGATAAATCCTGCATTTACTATTAAGATAATAACTATCCACACATTTTGCAATGTCACAAATTCGTAAAAATAAATCGTTACAATGATAATTACCTTTCTCGGGCATGTCATCCATTGGAACTGACTCAAAAAACTCGCAAGCTGAAAAAAAAACGACATTGATAAACAAATAGCAAAATTACTATAAGAAAAGTTCTCATAATTTTTTCTTTTACCAGAAATGCAGAGAGTACAGTGGCGAAAGATCCTCCAATAAAGCCCTCCCATGTCTTCTTCGGTGATAGCTTGATTAAAGGTGTTTTGCCGAAGAAAAAGCCGAAAAAATATGCAGCTACATCGTTGATTGCTATAAGAGATGCCGGAAAAATAAACCTGTATAATACACAACAATGGCCAAACGAATAAAAAATAATAATAGGATATGTATACTAGTTCATAATAACGATTTTTTAAGTATCTAGTTTACCAGAAAATTCCTTCGAATATATTAGCAACGGTGAACGAGGATTGCGTGAAGACCACTATAAGTATCATGTGCGTCCATGCATACTGACCGAATTGGTACGTGTACATCTTCTTCTTCAGCGTAAGAATGAACCACATCATTCCTGTAATTGCGATTTTTACATTTATATATATACGAATAATGATGATAAATACGATACATTTTATTAAAATTACCATAAAAATTCAATATTGCAAAAAAAAAAAAAAATCGGATCGGACAAACCTGCAATGTAAAGAAAGTAACAAATGACCATGTGATACTTGATAAGTCCATTCACGAGTTTGTAGAAGAATTTATCGGAAGTTATAGCGTTGACCAGATGTTGACTCAGAATTCGGCCGTACACGTAAAGCATTGCCGTAAAGAAAAAATACCTGCACACGATATATGTATAGAACATTAAATTATATGTTAGAACATAAATAAGAGCTTCCTTTTTTTTTTTGGGGGGAAAAATACAGTTTTCATCCTTCAAGTTTGCACCGATTTCGCATTTGGTTCCCCATATTTACAAAAAATACATTTGGTCCCTCATGTTTCAAAAATTCAATATTATTAGTCACTTCAGACAATTTTTCGTTAGTACTAACGGAATCAAGCATGTGTACATCACTGTCTTAACTGACAGACTAACTGTAAATTGACGAAAATGACCAAAAGTGTTAAATTATTGAAACATGAGGGACCGACTATGTTTTGTTTGTAAACATGGGGGACCAATTGCGGAATCAGTGCAAACTTAAGGGATGACAACTGTATTTTTCCCCCTTTTTTCTTACCAGTTAATAAGCCAAAACCCCGGAAGGCGTTTATCTTCGTGAACTCGTCTACGTAAATGGAAAAGCTCTGCCGCCATTAATATTTGTATAACAACTACAGTTGCGCATAAATACAAATGGCCCAAGTACACAATGAGTATAATGCCACCAAGCATCCATAGTGACGAATACGTTCTAATCCACATTGATTTATACTTGTTGTGGTCATTTACGAGTAAATTGCCTCCGTTTAATTTGCTCGGGTCGGGGAACTCCTGGAATCGACCAAACACGAGAGCTACATTTTCTAAGTAATAAATAATCAAGCACAAAAACTAAAATAAAAATAACAAATCTCTCTGTATATAAAATGCTGAATTCGTTAGACGAGGCGGGGGGCCATGGCCCCCCTAGGCTAGTCACCTCTAGAGACTTCGAACGTCGACGGTGACGAAGTCGAGGCGTGGATGGTAAAGGAGGGCTGTGACCCTTGTGCATTTTATTGAAACTTTTGCTCTTCCCCTCAAATATTGTTGATGAGTGCATATGAAAAACTCCTGCACCAATGTATATATTAAATTAAAAAAAAAAAAAAAAACACATTTTCAGTTGAAAACAATATAAAGATTATTTATATATAATTAATTTTAATACTAACTGAAAGTAGACACAAGTATAATGCATAACATTGAATCGAACCACAATATTGCATTATCATTTTATCCAACATAAACAACAATTCGAACATAACATTCATTGAATCGAACAACAATAACACACACACACACACACACACATATATATATATATATATATATATATATATATATATATATATATATATATATATATATGTATGTATATATAAAGGAGAAAGGGAATTCGCACCTTAATTTTCACAAAAAATAAATCTTGTAACTTGCTTCTGCAATTTATGATCCTAACAAAACTCGTAAAGAACATTTACAATTTCGGATTAAAAAAAAAAAAAATCTTTTTTTTTTTGTAAATAATGAAAAAGATTAATCATTTGGAAAAATGACAGAGAGAAATGAAATTCCCAGTTTAATTGCATGTATTCCACAAGTTTACGGCAAAAGCGGGTTCAAGTTTATTTGGCGCCTACACATGTTAGTGCCAATGCCACGTGTCCCAATTAACTACCAACCAATCAAATAAATAATTAAACATGTAGAAATGTACAACGCCTTGTATATAGACTATAGTCAAGACACATTTAACAATTATCTGCATGCATTATTTTACCATATTTTCTTTTTACCTTTTAAAAAGGTTTTTTCTAAACTTTCTCGATTTCTCATACACATAACTCAACATTCAACTCAGAGAAATCTGATATTCGACAATTTTCGAGATAGATCCAAACGATACACACCTGGAGATAATAAACCACTCGAAAAACATAAAAAAAAAAAATTAAAAAAATTACCTCTAATTTGTTGTCGTCTCGATTCGGATCTGAAAAAGAAAATACAGGAGGTTGAGAGAGTTTGTTTTTTTGAGTTTTGAAAAAAGTGAATAAAAAGTATCTACAAGTTCTATTTAATTAGTATTTGCACATATCATTTCATTTAAGTAGTCAAACATATAGAAATGTAGCACACTTTTTAATTTGTTGATAAGTTGTGGTAGTTAAGATCATAATTAATTAATTAATTAATTAATAGGCCCGACGAGCATGTCACAATAACGTACAAATATGCTAATAATGAGCAAGTGAACCACTCGATTAAATAAACATAAAATATAAATAGATAAGAGACAACGTAATTGTACTCGACATATAAAACAAAATGAAATCTAGTATTCAGATCCACAGATTGACAATTGAGATTCAACGATTAATTAATAATCGCCATTTTTTGCGTTAATTGGAATGATTAATGGTAATCTAATCGGCTTGCTTATTACGATAATGCCATCACACCAAACCCCATTACATAAGTATGACCTCAGCCCATTTTCTCAACTATAGACTATACACTATATCCATTCATATTATTTTTTTTTAAATATAAAACATTATACCAAACATAATATTATAAATTCAGAAAAGTCATTTTCTCTTAAATGGATAATGTCTTTCAAACATTTAAATTTCCAATTTTATTTTATTTTATTTATGGGCTTTAAGTTAGAAAAAGAGATTAAAGTATTATATTATAAGTTGATTGGCAATGGCAATCTGGCAATGATTGGGACTTTTGCCCCCCAAAATCTTCTTTTGCCCAACAACTCATCCAAATTAATTAATGTATTTAATTAATATATCTATCCCTATGCATCCATCATGATGAAGATATAAATATATTTGTCTTTTCATATTCCAATCTCCCCCTTCCATTCTAGCTCAATTTACTTATATGCCCCTCTTTTCAATCCCGACATAAATAGTGAACTTTCAGCTGTCTATGAAATGCTACATCTTATAAAGTATATCGAATAATCATACATTATAAATGTATACAAATAACTACTCAATATTTCACTAGTGTAACATCTAAAGATGTTGATTAGTAATTACTAATGACGCGTTTTATTATTTTAAGTGAAAAAGGGAGGAAATTTTGGATAAAGCTACAAAAATTTCACTAATACTATTATTAAATTATTTATGTTTATTCAGTCCCTTTATTAAAATATAAATAAATAGACAAAAGGTTTGATATGCAATTGAATTTCTAGAGCTCCGTTCCCTAATTAAATGATTATTATTTAATGAAGTAAAGCGGCGTATGAATTGATGATTTATTAGTTTTAAAACGCGCTAAATATGGTTCCACGCTTGCAGCCATAAAAGGGCTTAATAATCAATTGAAGTAGTAGCGACTTTCTACAAAAGTTTATTGCATTTAAATCCCTATATTTAATTATTTGTTTAAAATAATCCTCTTATTATCAAATTTTGAATATTCATTTTTTAAAATACATTAATAATATTAATTTTATAGTTATAGAATTTTTAATTTCTGCCAGTTCCGATGTAAAGATTTCCGATTTTCAATTTTCTATTAGGATTAGTTTTTCACTGTTAAAAAATATATATTTTTTCTTCTTCTAAAGTGCTAATTACGATACGATCCTTCGATCTCCACTCGTATGTATTATTAGAGTTTTTTTAGGAGAAATTTCAAAATCTAAAACTTTTGTTGATTTAAAAAATATCTAAATGTAGCTCCATTTTGATCTTTAAATTTTCTATCAATCAATATATTTAGAGCTCGTTTGGTTAGTGCTGTAAGATTTTATTGAAGAAATAGTATGAGATGTTTGGTTAACAAAATTCACACATTTTCAAACTCGATTCAAGATCCACTATTAAATGCTAATTTTACTAAATTAGTAGCACCACTTTAACTGATATTATTAATAGGACGTGATTAAATATGTAAAATATTATTTATCCTTCAAACTACATATTAATTTTATTAAATGAAAGCCGAAAGGTCTTATAGACAAGTTCATATAATACTATAATTTAACAAATTTAATACACAATCTAATCTAATGAACTGAACATCTTATTAACTAAACAATTGATTAATGTGTAGAGAATTAATACAATCTTATGCTTATCTACTCCAAACTATTTCGATATAGTTAACCAAACGAGCAATTATATTGCAATTTGCAAACTATATATTAAATTAAGTAACTGATAATTGATTAGAGACAATGTATTTTAAGACACAGAAAATGAAACAGTCCAAAGCCATATATATAGTTACCGAAACAGACTTGCATTGACGTTGACCGGTCAGACCAACATATTTTCCGCTCCCAGTCCAGTTTCAGGGATAGACCGTTGAACAGTAAGAAGGGTAAACAAGTCTTTTCCTATACTCCCTCAGTGTCATGCCCCGTAAATTACCCCACAATCACGGGCAATAATCCACAGCAAAAATCTTCAGCTTTTTCACGACAGATAATATTATATTATTATATTGGCCCCACAATTTACCTCCCATAACTTTTTATTTTTATTTTTCTGAATATATAAATCTTTTTCTTTTGTCCTTTCCTTCCACACTTCTACACTCTCACTGTACTTTCGTCACAGAGAAACTCTCTCTCTCTCTCTCTCCAGCAGCGAAGGAAGAACACCTTAGATCTGAGTACGATCCGGTTTCATTTTTCTCTACTGCATCCTGTTGTTTTTTTTTTTTTTTTTGCTGATAAATTGAGAATGCTTGTTTAGTATTAAGTGATTACTTACTGTTTCTGCAACTGCTTTCTCTGATTCGAGGGAAGTGGTTTTATTGAGAGATCTAGGTTTTTTTGAAGTGGATTTTTACATTTTATGTGTGTTGAATGTAGTTTGTGGTGGTGCTTCTGGATTTACTGTACATTACTCGTATGGAGGATGTTGTTTTTGTTTTTTTTTTTTTTTTTTTTTTTTTTTTAATTTCTGGAGGAATCTTTTTCCGTAGATTCTGTTTTTGCCATATTTTGTGGCGGTGCCTAGGAAAAGCTGACCGGCATTTGTCTCGGTGTAATTAAGTTCCAGAGTGTTGTTTCTGGTTCGGTGAAATTTGGAATTTTCTTCGAAATGCATACCAGTTTGGGATTTTTTGCTGGATCCTTGACTGTTAGGTGAAGGAATTTAAATCGAGAATCTGAAGTGCGTGAAGGTGTTGCTCGTGTTTGAAAATTCTTATAATTTGTTTAAAATTAGGTATAGAAGATTAGAACAGATTATAGTAGGCTGTCTTAGGCTTCCTTTAACGGATACTTTACTTAATGCGTCCTTGTTGCTTATGCTGTTCATTAACCATATGTGATTGAGTTCTGTCTGGTAATGCGCTTTGATATTACATTGTCACACGATAAAATGGCATGCCTTGATCTTCACTAGGACTACAAATTCATGTTTGCGTAGTAACATATATTTTCTCAGGTTTGCTTTGACTCATAGTCAAATGGCGGCATTAGACGCTGAAAACCCTGTCGTGGGACAAATTAGCTGTGGATCTTTACTGCAGCAGCTGCAGGCAATCTTCTGGCACCATGACTTCCAATTTTTTATGCTATCTGTTTCAGTCGACCTGAAAGAGTTGCGTTCGTACTGACAGAAATAAATCATTTCCTTGAATGCAGCAAATTTGGGATGAAGTTGGTGAAACTGACGAGGAACGGGACAATATGCTTCTTCAGCTAGAGCAGGAGTGCTTGGATGTTTACAGGAGAAAGGTTGACCTGGCTGTCAAATCTAGAGCACATCTTCTTCAGACATTGGCAGATGCAAGAGTTGAACTCACCAACCTTCTATCAGCTCTTGGAGAGAAGACTTATGTTGGAATTGTAAGCGATAAGTGTTCGAGTATATGTTAAAAGGCTAATATGACATTGTGCAGAAACCTAGAAATGATAATAATCCGAGGAATTAAGTATAACTAATTTATGCTCAATTAGTAAAATTATGGTATTCTCTTCGGTTTCTTTCGCAGCCCGAGAAGACATCAGGAACAATCAAGGAGCAGCTTTTAGCTATAGCTCCTGCACTGGAAAAACTTTGGAAACAGAAGGAGGAGAGGATAAAAGAGTTTTTTGACGTTCAGTCACAAATACAGAAGATATGTGCAGAGATTGCTGGAACGAGTGACCAGGTCGAGAGCCCAGCAGTAGACGAGACGGATCTATCCATGAAGAAATTGGATGAATTTCATGCCCAGCTCCAAGACCTTCAGAAAGAGAAGGTGAGGACTTTAACTTATCATTTCTCAGTTGTGAGATGCTTGTAGACTGTTTCTGTAAGCACTAAACTCTTCTTGGTTTGTTTTTCATTATTTTCCAGAGTGACAGGTTGCACAAGGTTCTTGAATTTGTCAGCACAGTTCATGATATTTGTGCCGTCCTTGGAATGGATTTCTTCACAACTGTGACAGAAGTGCATCCGAGCCTAAACGATTCGACTGGTGTACAGTCAAAAAGCATCAGCAATGACACACTATCGAGGCTGGTCAAGACTGTATTGGCATTGAAGGAAGACAAGAAGCAGAGATTACAAAAGGTAGCTCAACACTTTTGACTCGTGTTTTTCTACAAAAAACTCGCGTCTTTATATGAAAAAGTGTCTTTATACCAAAAAAGTGTACCATACCCAGATTAACTCAAAACTTTTGACTTGTGTCTTTCTACAGCTTCAAGAATTGGCAACTCAGCTAATTGACCTTTGGAATTTGATGGACACCCCCCCAGAAGAACGTAGCCTATTCGATCATTTTACGTGTAATATCTCAGCTTCAGTGGACGAAGTTACAATTCCTGGGGCTCTTGCTTCAGATCTCATTGAGCAGGTAGGTGTTTACTTAAATGTTAAATTTGCATTTCCAAATACAATCATCCAGTGACGGTTCATACTTTTTTAAAGGCTGAAGTGGAAGTTGAGAGACTTGATCAGCTAAAAGCTAGCAGAATGAAGGAAATTGCATTTAAGAAGCAATCTGAGCTCGAGGAGATCTTTGCTCATGCACACGTAGAGATTGACACCGAGGCAGCCCGGGAAAAAATCTTGTCACTCATTGACTCAGGAAATGTCGAACCTACTGAGTTGTTGTCCGACATGGACAATCAGATAGTCAAAGCAAAGGAAGAGGCTCTAAGCAGGAAGGATATATTGGATAAGGTTGAGAAATGGATGTCAGCTTGTGAAGAAGAAAGTTGGCTTGATGACTACAATAGGGTAATTAATTCCTCTCTTTTCTCTTTGACTCAGTCACACATTTGGTTGTGCAAATATAGAGAGCCCTATCTACAGCTATATATATCTTGGCATCTCGTCTTTGGATCTTAGGATTTTCCGTCTCTTTATTAAATTTGAAAGTTAGATGAAGAATTTCACTGGTGAAACAGGACGAGAATAGGTACAATGCTAGCAGAGGTGCACATTTGAATCTGAAGAGAGCAGAAAAGGCACGAGTCCTGGTCAATAAAATTCCAGGTATTTGTCGAACTGTAATGTACTGTCTACCATCACAATTTCTAATATCACGATCCTTTTGCCAAATCGATCTTGCATCCATTCTTTTGAACATAAAAACCAAACTAGTATCATTGCATCGGGAAAGATGTGCACCCGTTTCTACTAAAATAGGGAAATTACAATATTACCAATTTACCATTACTAATGAAGAAGAGACAGCTGAATATTGACTAGTAATTTTCTCTTATTCCGGTTCTGTTTATGTATTTGTTGTTATTGGATCTCATTTTTTTCGGTTGCTTTTATTAATCTACTCTCCGGAAAAAAAAAAAAGAACTCCCCAAGTTGCGCAATAAAATTCTGAACTCGTTCTAATGTTGCAGCTCTAGTAGACAGCTTAGTTGCCAAAACCCGTGTTTGGGAGCAAGAGCGTGGCATAACATTCACGTACGACGGAGTTCCCCTACTTGCCATGCTAGACGAGTACGCAATGCTCAGACAGGACAGAGAAGAGGAGAAGAGGAGAATGAGGGTAAAGATATAAAACATTTTCGTCCCATAATCTTATTATTCACTCATTTACTTAAAACACCACTCAACTCAATTTTTTTTGTTTTTGCTATTTACAGGACCAGAAAAAGTTCCATGAGCAAGTAAATAAAGAGCAAGAATCCATCTTTGGCGCAACGCCAAGCCCGGCCCGACAGCCAAGTACCAAGAAAGTGGTGGGCCCGCGAACCAACGGAGGAGGTGCAAATGGAGCTGCAAGCAGAAGGCTCTCTCTTAATGCCCATCAAAACGGATCGAGATCCATTAATAGAGACGGGAGGAGAGACAGTAGCAGGCCAGCTGCCCCGGTGAACTACGTAGCCATATCGAAAGAGGATGCAGCTTCCCATATTTCCGGGACCGAGCCACTTCCTAGTACACCTTAAAATTGTTTTTTTCTTTTTTTGGTTTAAAGACCTATGAATTTGTTGTTTAGTTGTTAGTAGAAGGATGTGTACTTGGACTTGTTTGAAGAGCAGAGTGAATTCAGGGTTGCATTAGTGTCTTGTTATTTTGTTATTTTGGGTAAATGATTAGCAGGTACAATTGCTTAATGGTTGCTTAAATCTTAATCATGGGTAAAACGTGTCAATTGTTTGGAGATTGGGGGTCAAAAGCTAATTACGCTAAAATTTGGTATTCTTACTAGTTAAGTTTCTACATTGGCAAAAAAAAAAAAAAAAACCAATTAAAATTAAAATATTGCAAATTATGAATTAACAAAAGAATTAACTAGTATTTAGGTTATTAAAAAAAAATATATCAAATACTAGAGTTTAATTCCAACAAGGAAGAAAATAGTTTGCACTTTAGCACACTTATAAGTTATAAGTTACAATACACCCCTAACAGTAGAGGGGAACCAAAAAAAAAAAAAGAGGAACGGAAAATAAAATATTTGTGAACGGCGTCGAGAATCTTACAGGTAAAAAAAAATCAATTTCGACCTCTGAGATTTTGAACTAGCGCGATAATGGCGACGGAGAATGAACCGGCGAAGCTGCTTCTGCCATACCTTCAGCGAGCCGATGAGTTGCAGAAACACGAACCCCTCGTTGCCTATTACTGTAATCTCTCTCGTTTCCTTCTACTAAATTATTCAATTATACTACAAAATTGGAAGAAAGGGGATTTCGATAGAATTTCATGATTTTTACAGCTCCTTCTCTGTTGATTTTTGTTTTTTAATTCAATAATTTTTGTGATCAGGTCGGCTTTACGCGATGGAACGAGGGTTGAAGATTCCTCAGAGCGATCGTACTAAGACCACCAACGCCCTCCTTGTTTCCCTCATGAAACAGCTCGAAAAGGTTTTTCCTTTTTTTTTTTTTTTTTTTTTTTTTTTTTTATATGATTTAATTCCATTATTGCGAGCAACGTTTACTGTGCAATTGAAGTAAATTTAATCGTTTTTGGAAATCCAGTTATTGTACATAGCATATGTAATGCCTAGAGAGAGGATTGTCCACATGTTATGTTCATGGTTTAGTTGATATGATAACACTCTGCTGTTTTACCCTGTTCGTGTTTTCTTTGCAGGATAAGAAGTCGCTGAAGTTGGGACCTGATGATCATCTACACGTTGAAGGATTTGCTTCGAATGTCTTTGCAAGGGCAGACAAGCAAGATAGAGCAGGGCGAGCCGATTTGTACGAATACTTCCTTGCACCTTTTTAGTTAGTCATAGCACCCGACAATTTTTTTCCGTTTCTTGTCATGGAAATTAATGGGATTCATCTTATTTCCTTGCTCAATCGGGTTTACGTATAGTGTCTAATCAACCATGCTATGATATGAGACATATATAAAATTTCAGCTGCATTAGGAGTATCTAGTAACAGTTATAGAAATTTAGTAAGTTTTAGATCTATAAAATTTCAGGAGATATCAATCTTTAAATGAACGACTATAAATAACGAGGCCTTTACATATGAACTAGATTAGATATAGGTTTTCCTTCCTTCATAATATTTGGGTACTATGGTGTTTTTGAGAGAATCCATCCTATATTGAAGTATTTTTGGCTGGGCAAAAAGTGACTCATGTTGGTGGCATAAAGCAGATGCTTTTTTTCTCGTTTACTGATTCTTCACAGAGCTAGCCCTTCACTAATACCTGAATATTTTGACTGCTTGTCGTTTGAGTCATATATGTGTCAATAGTTTTGCGATTTACTGGCTGGAGTTATATATGGATATACGATATATATATATGGGAAGTTGCATCAACATAGGACAGTATGATGTAGTTTGTTTTTGAGTTTTCTGACTCTCTTTTCTTTTGGAGAATTCAAGTCTCTAAATTTTCAACTTGATTTATGTTTTCTATTTGAGCTAATGTGTGTACACCTGTCTCTCCTGAAGATGGTTTTCGAAACTCACAATCATTTTGGTAGTGTATTACATTCCACGAGCGTAGTCTTTATTTTTCCAATCCTACAATTCAGTACCACATTAGTCATACTTCGTCGGGTGCTTGCAAATTGATGGTAGTTCTAATAAGTATATTGCTTGGCTCTTAATCATCGAGGTGCTACCTTTGCTTGTTGCAGAAATACCGCAAAAACTTTCTATGCTGCAAGCATCTTCTTCGAAATCCTGAATCAGTTTGGTCAACTTCAGCCCGACGTGAGGATTGTTTAATTTACTCACTACACGACATATTTATTATTTTTCCTTAATTCTTAAATCACCCCTATTACAGCTCGAGGAGAAACAAAAGTACGCGGTATGGAAAGCAGCAGATATAAGGAAGGCTGTAAAAGAAGGGAGAAAGCCTATGCCAGGCCCTCCAGGTGGAGAGGAAGATCTATCAGTTCTATCAAGTACATCTGGCGGCGAATATGTACATCATCTTTTACCCTCTAATTTATTCGCTTAAATACTCGTTATAAAAAGATCGATCGTGTATTTTTCTCACAGTTTGGATAACTCTTAACAGGAACTTGATCCAATGAGAGTAGATCCTGCTGCAAGAACTGCACCACCTTCAGATTCATCACAAACGCAGACATACGATCAAGAAAATAATAATTTTCAGCATCCCACAAATTTATCAAGACAGCCATCGAATATTACACTATCCCCTTCTTCGAGCATTTCTCCGCCTCCTCATTTTCCAACAGACAATTACCAACCCGACAACAACTTTCATCAACCACCACCACCACCACCGCCACCACCTCCAACCGAACAATCTATCTACCATCCGCCACATCAGCAGCCGCCACCACAGCAGCACTTCACCCAGCACTACCCCACTCACGATGCTCCGTCGTACACGTATCCGAATTTACAGTCTTACCCTAGCTTTACAGAGAGTGGCCTTCCCACAGCTCCATCTCATTACCCGTCGTCTTATTATCAAGGCTCCGATGGCTCTTCTTCTTCCTATGCCAACTCATCGCCCCCGGCGAACACTGCTGCGTACGCTCCAGCTCCTCAGTATAATTCTTCCGGGATGAATGGGAATGTTCCGGAAGCTTCTCCAGTGATGGCGAGGCAGTACGAGTACGACAGCAGTTACCAGCCTCCGCCGGAGAAAATTGCTGAAGCGCACAAGGCTGCTAGGTTTGCGGTTGGGGCGCTCGCGTTTGACGAAGTTTCTGTTGCGGTTGACTTTCTTAAGAAGTCTCTTGAGCTGTTGACCAATCCATCTGCTGCCCACTGAATGTGTAGTTTATGGTTGATACTTTTGATACCAATGTTTGATTTATTTATTTTTAAATTTTTCTCTTTTTAAAGGTTGATTGGTTTGCTGTATGTTATGGCTTGTTTGACTCATAAAATTGGTATCAAATATTTTACTGAATATTGGTATCAAATATTTTACTGAATTAGGCTTATTTCTTTTTAAATTATTGTAGATCGAAATTTGACAGTCTTCCATTAATTTACCCTTGCCAAAAATGAAATTCCAGCAACACTGGAAACCTATCACACTAACAGATTGAATTTCAATTATATATTGCAATGTAAACAGAAGTTTATATATATATATATATATATATATGTATATATATATATATATTGCAATGTAAACAGAAGTTTAATATAAAATAATATAACTATATATATATAAACAGGTTGATCCAGCATCAACTGATTAATTGCTACGTGCAAGTAACAATAATCACGAAACCACGCGTTAGCTGAAGTTTTCTTGATTTCATAATTAACAATTAGTTTATATTTATTTATGCTATAAATAAAGCTCAAAGCCCTTCGTAGTTCGTATACAACCATATCTGAATCCCGCGGTGTGTCTTTATTAATTAAACAAATTAATTTATATATCCTTTAAATCGAGAACGATCGACATGCAGCACCTCGTCAAGTTCGTATTCGTGATTTCAATAATTTCTCTCCTCGTTACCTCCGCAGCTGCTCGAAGCAGCGGCGGTGGAAGCAAAGGAGGTGGAAGCAAAGGAGGTGGAGGTGGTGGTGGCAGTAGTGGAGGTGGATCAAGCGGTGGTAGCGGCAGCGGAGGCAAAGGAGTCGGCGTAGGTGGCGGCAGTAGTGGCGGTGGTGGTGGTGGTGGAGGATCAGGGGGTGGTAGCAGCAGCGGTGGCAGAGGTGGATCGAATGACAACGGAAGGAGTAAAAGCGGCAGCCAATCTACATCAATTAATAGGATGCCCCTCCTACTTAATTTTATCATATTTAGCTTATGCTTCTCTTCAATATAATTATGCATGTAATTAATTATTAGACATAATAAAAGAACATAAAACTCCTTATCATTATTACTTATTAATAATTCATTGGTGTTATATATATATATATATATATCATTGTATTGAAATAAAGGTTATAGTTGATTGTTTGGAAATGTTCAAAAAACTTCTGATTTTCAGATTAGTTATTAGCGTTATTTTTTTTTGGATATAGATTATAGACTTGTGTGAATGAAGTATATATGGTTGTGCGTGTGATTATGTATAGATCTACGATTAACAGTCACTCGCGTCTATAAATAACTCGGTGCAACATCTAATTAGTTTGCCTTGTACGTTTCATATCATTCCGTATTAAGTGCACGGTCGTTATCAAAGTAATTTTCCCGATAGAGAATACTTGTGTACGTACGTACGTACCAATGGCGGTGCGAGCTAGGTCCACGGGGACAATAAATGTGTTTTTTTTACGATACGGTTGATTCGTTTTTATATAAAAAAAAGGGACGACTCCACCTCGTCGGAGCCACGTACGTAGTTTTTAGTAAATTCAGACAAAAAAACATCCTAGTAATTTCGGAAGCAAACAAACAAAACAAAGATAATAACATGCAAACGTTAATATTTAATTTGATCTGGTTTATAGAGCAGATTGCCGACGGCTTTTACTATAGATGTTATTTAACTCTAATTGCATATATAGTGCATACTCAACTATATATTATACAATAATATTATAAATTAATAAATTAAAATATAATTTATCTGCATGCATTGCTGATAACAATAACAATACAATTTCCTCTGTATATTCGTCCAGCTAGCTATTGAGAGAGATGCATGAGTCTTCTAGCTCCTTTATAGTCTCATCACTACTTCCACACATTTTAATTAAATTAAACCTAATATAATTTATTCGACCCTCGATTAAATTCAATTACTACGTTCGTATACACATTCGATTCGATTTGATTCATTCTTGAGAGAGTTGATCAAATGATGAACGGAAACTTGTGCGGCGGTTTCAAGCGTCATCGCCGCATCAAGAGATCGCTGTCGTCAGATCATCAAAACAAAAAACATGATAACTACGGGCCGCCCCAAAATATTGCGGCAATCATGACGTCATCATTATCATCATTATCATCATCATCGGTGATACCGATGAACATGAACCCTAGAAGCTTATGGGTCGCCATGAATTTCGAAGCGGGCCTGCACCACATTTACACACAAGAAACCAAGGCCGATCACCTAACTAGTTACAACAACAACAACAACAACGACGACGACGTAGAAAGTACGCGTCAATTAACTCTTGAGGATTGGATTTTGTCTTCACCAGGTTAGTTTAATTTCAATCCAAACTATATATAACTAGACGAACAATTAATTATTTATTAATAATTATAAAAAAAATGTAATAATAATTATGGAGAATATATATTAAATACTAATTTACGCAGCCCAAATGAAACAATCGACAAGAAGGATTCATCCGTCGTTTGATGGAGACAACCTCAACGAGGAGCTGTTGCCTAGGTCGTCTCGTGATCGTGACGAGGAAGTATCATTATCATATGAATTAGCTGCTGAAAACGGGAATATCGCGATGATGAGAAAGAAGAAGGTGCGCTTTAGATCACCGGAAGTGGCCGACATTTTCGTGTTGCCGCCACATAATATTCATGATTCACCACAGACGATCGACCGCTCATCGATCTGCGGTGATGGTGAACGGCCTGGATTGCTTTTAACCAATATATAATTAGAACCAAATCAATTATGTATTACCATTTTGTGCTGCGTGCTACTTTTAAACTTCAATTTGCTTTTAATATTGATCCTTTCACCACATGATTAATCTTTTTCTTTTTTTTCTTTTGACAAATTAAAGGAATTAATTTGATGTGCATTGAGTAAACTACTGTTAGAGTGATCAATTTGTTAAACACCCTTTGACACTAATACCCTTTCAAATCAGGACAATTGTATTTCCGCATGATCACTTCAAAAAATGACATTTCTTTCACTCTTAATTATATTCCGCCTCTCTCTATCAGTATACTCGACCGCCGACCGCTTGAATTCCGCCACAACATCATCGAAAAAAAACTTATTCTCATCTAAAATGTCTATTTTCAATCCAAAATCTCCATTTATATTTTTATGCTAATTTTTCCAACTAAGTTGTTTATTTTCAGTCTAATTTCTCCAACGACATAATAATACGCATGCACTGAAAAACAGTAACCCTTCAAAACTTTATTTTCTAAATCAGGTTCCATAATTTAATTAGTATTAATAGCCTACATGAGAAGACAATTTAACGGTTGATGATGGAAGAAACCATTGTCGGAGAAAAATCAAAAAAAAAAAGAAAAAAGTTACCCCTAGCTACAAGCTACACCACCATGCACACTACTCCATCTCAACAGCTTTTTTCATGCATTATATATTATATTGTCGTGGATATGACACAACATAGTCCAAATAATCCAAAGATCTTTCTCACTCATCAATAAAATTTATACCAAACCAAAGCCTGCACTTAAAAGCAATCATGCATCATGGTAGAAGATCAAGAATAATGATATATAAAGTATTCTATAACCCTAATTTTCCATTATAACTAATCATAACTACTTTTAATAATTGAAAAAGAAAAAAAAAAGATAAATTACACGTAGACCCTCTTAAATTTGAAAATTCGTACATAACTCTCTAGAGGTTTGGTTTACGTCGTGTTGCTCGTTTTGTACCGGAGAAGCCTATGTATGAACAAGGATTCATTTTACTCATAAACTCTAGTTTGAGGCTCCGTCCGGCAAAAGAGAAAGTTGATTGGAATTCCTTCTTTTTTTTTTTTTTTTTTTTTTTTATGTAGTGGACTCACACTGAATATGTAACAAGAAAAATTCTCTAAAGCAACAGTTAATTAATAACGGAAGAGGTATTTACTTATATAAAAGCCAAAAACTAACTTCCATACATTAATTTTATATCAAAGGTCAATAACATAATATATATATATATATAGCACAAATAAAATACAAAGAGAAAGTGAAAAGATCACATAGTAATTAACAAAGAGAAAAATTAAACTAGACATCATCACCTTACTTTTCTAATTAGCTAGAGTGTCAACTATAATATATATAATAATACTAATAACTCAAAGAAAGCGAAGCAACAATGTGAAAGAACTGAAGCTGGTCCAGCAGCTCCTTGGCTTGGCTCGTGGCTCGGCTCGCCACGCGGGAGAAAAGCTCATCGCTGAGATCTTCACCTATGTGCGCGTCCACCAGAACGCCGCTGACACTGCGGCAGCTGTTGGCCAGAGCTCGGCCGATCTCAGCCGCGTCTTCTGGGTGGTTGACCACCAGTGGGCTCCCACCCTTGAAAACTTCCAGCTTGTTGATGGCGAATGAGCCGTCGGCTTCAACCACCTCCTTGAAATCTTCCAGGCTCGGCGCGTACACCGGGATATTGAAATTGTCCCGCTTTTCGCTAGTGATTAGCCCCTGCAAATTTTTTAAATATATATATATATATATATATATATATATATATATATATATATATATATATATATATATATATATATATATATATATATATATTCGGATTAATTTATTAAAATTGAAATTAAATGTTTTTGATATAAAAAAAATCGGATTTTTAATGAATTTTCAACCCAACGCCACAAGCCCTAATTATTATGTCTTGTTGAAAAAATCTTTGACATGATGACATCATATCTATCACATGTGTTGGCTCTAGAGTTATTAAAGACATTCTTAATTAAGTCTAAGTGAAAAAAATCAAGATGCTACACTCAATGAAATATATCGGTCCGGGTAATCTTGCATCATTGATTTTACATATACACATCGATGTGTGCGTGTGCTTAATTATTGAGTAGTTATTTGTATATGTAGATCAACGGTGATTACCCAGTATACTTCATCAGATGTAACGTATCGTAGACCAAAATCGATAATATACATATATCATTGGAGAAATTAGTTGTCCGTTTCCAAAAAATAATTCAAAATCTCTCTAAGGTATTTCCTACTTGATAATAAATATAATAATAATAATAAATAGGAGTACCTCCTGGACAAGGTCATCCCAAGCATCCTGAAAGTGGGTCCCAAAGAGAAGGCCGGCCCCACCTTGGTCGGTGGGGTCCACACAAGTCCGACCCAAGCAAACCAAAAACATGGATCCACCTGGCTTCATCTCATTGGATCTTGATCTCAAGAATCCTGCCAGATCACTCTGGAATTGCTTCTTGTATGCAATCGCTGCGCTCTCATTTGCACCGTGGATGAATATCTTCCCCTTGTTGTACGCCGTTGATCTCTTGTCTAACACCACTTCAGGAACCTACATAAATATTCAATTATATATTTTATTAAATAATTAAATTGTTTAAATCTAGTTGGATAACAAATTTTGGTAATGACACGTGGATGCCTCTAATTGGTTAAAAAATTATAACGTGATAACTAAAAAAAGGGAGTACGATGCTACACCCAGTAATTTTCTTGACATGTGTCCTTTTTTTATTTATTTTATAATTATATTCACCAGGCGTATCATATAATTTCCCCTAAAAATATAAGGGTGCAAATTTAGACCAAATAATCAGTTTTAATAGGAAAATCGGATGACATAGAATGATTGGCTAACATGTTGATAGTCTAAATAAAAATATAATTATGATTCTAATAATTATAAGAAAAAATAAAGAAAAAGAAAACTCAGTAGACCCCGTAGCCTTAAAATTAGCACATGTTAGTAAATTAGTGGAATCCGAGATTTATATTAAAAATTCCGTTCAAAATTTAATCTCAAAATATAATAAATAACCTGCGATAGCCAGTGCAAAGAAAAGGCAGAGTAGAACACGTCAACGGACTTCGCCGGAAAAAGGCGGCGGTAGAAGGAGCCGGGAACTCCGGCGACGAAGTAAGAGCGGTGGCTGTCGGAGGCGAGGCACTCCTCCATGCTGGAGCCGCCGTAGGGAGGGAGGAGCTGGAAGAGGGTGTTGAAGTCGTTGGAGGGAAGATCGGAGAAGAAGGCGGAGAACTCCGGCGGAGAGTCGAACCCCGCCGCCTCGTAGCGCTTGGTCATGTGCTTGATGATGACGTCAACCATGTGGATGGTGTTGCTCCCGCAGGAGCAGCCCAAGTCCGCCACCACGAAGCTGGCGGGGGAGTACTCCGGCAGAGAGCTCAGCCGCACGCCGTCGAGGGTTTCTGTCAGAAGATGGAGCATCGACCGAGCATGCTGCGCCTGAGAATTAAATTAATTAATAAAGCACGTACGTGCATAAATACATACAGATCAGCAATTAATATATATTTAAAAGAATAAAATAATGAAAGAGAAGAAAATAAAAGAAACCTGGGCCTGAGAGTTGTTAACGTAGCTGGATTCATCTTTGCCGCCTTTCATGCTCAGCATTCTTTCAAGCTTCATTGGAGCCATTTTTTTATACGTATTTTAAACTGTGTATATCTCTCTGTGTGTATAATCGTACGTACGTACACTGTATGTATATGTTGGAGATATATATTAATTAACTGATGAGTTGAGTGGAAGTGAGGAAGAAAGGTGGGTGGGTGGAGTGCCATTTATAGAGATCCGAAGAAGCTACTACCTCTATCTACACTACATACATAAAGTAGCTAGGCTTATAGATAGGATTTATTTCATTTTAATTATATATACATAATTAATTAGTTAATTAGGAGTGTTAAGATATATTGATGTTAACATATTGATACCAATAATTTTGAGATACTATTAGGTATTAATATATACGGCTACCATAATTGTAGGATTTGATCAGCAAGTAAATTAGGGATTTGATTTTATTGTCATTAGTTTTTCCTTGTTTAGTTTTATTCTCTTGTGTATAAATACTCATACCTCTATTGCAAAGAATATACACAAAATATTCTACTATGTTCGTTGTTCATTAGTTTTAACAAGGAGTATGAATATTATTATGAACTTATTAATAACTGTAGATTTACATATAATTACACATACACTTATGTGTGTATGTGCTTAGTGGACAATTATTAATTAAATATATAGTTAAATTCACTTGTGTGTTTATATAAATGTGGTAAGACATAAGAGGATAATTAATTAATTATGGTAGAAGATGGTAATTAAGTTTTTTTTTTTTTAAAAGAAGAAGAAGAAGATGTAGGTAGCTAGTAATGGAGGGTCACATGCAATTAGATATATAGTTGATCAAGAAAGCAGGGCCAAGATTGACGCCGGAATTAATTCTATGTTTGTTTAATTAATTAATCTCTACGTAATTTCAATTTATAATCTTGATTTTCAGGCAATTTAAGTATTGAAGATTTCAATATATGTAATCCAATAGCAATGGATTCAAGAATCAGGTAAATCAAGTCCCTTAATATTGGCCGGACTAATAGTTCTTGAGATTACTCATCAATATACTACTTAGCACGAAAACTCCGACTTCTTATTATATCAGCATTTTGGACATCTAAAGACATCTGTCGGACGTTTTATGTGCCATCGTGGTTTACTTCCCTAATTATTTATATGATTTAATAATCAGTTGCAAAATTAATGGTAATAATAATATATATTGTGCATATATTTGTATGGAAATATATAAAAATAAGTTATACACAAAATTCCTCTATCTCTATTTTTGGATAATGTTATTTCCTGTGTTTGTGCTACATAGATAAAATTAGTTTTAAGTGACAAAATTAGTTTTTGCTTAGAGAGAAACAAGAAGTAAATGAGATTAGCATTTTTAATGTTCTTTTGAAGATGTTGGAAAAGGAGTGTTGGTGGGTCCGGACTTTACGACTTTTGGGTCCTAATTTTGGTCAACAAATCAACTACCAACCGAAAAAACCGATATTTTGATATTAAAATGATGATTAATTAGATACTAATCACATGCTAATCTAACATTCTTAACCATGTCTTAATTCGGAAAGAGAATCATTAATTAATTAATTATAGTCCTTTGTTGAAGGGGAATACAATACGTATTATATTGGACATGCCTCATGACTCATTTATTTATAAATGGCCACTAATCATGGTATACTTATTTTCACAACTTTATTTATTTTATTGTATTCTTTTTTTTTCTTTTTTTCGTGCTTGCACGTAAATGCAGTTATAAATGTGTATCGGATAAATCTCGCTTTAATGCACAAATTAATCACAAGAGAGGCATAATAAGCTCATGTCGGACTAGATTAAAAGTGTTGATTCGTAGATCGAACTGAAGTCATTATATTAAATATGAATAAATTTGTAATAGAATGCAAATTAAGAAATAAATAATATAATATTAGGGATGTATGGGAATGATTAATTGCGTTAATTGAGTACTTATTGAGTACTGCGCCAAATTAATCCCCGAAATTCAGATTTTGTCGGACCAAACAGCAAGTAACAGGCTTCTCTTTTCTGCTTTATGCTAATTGCTACCTTAATAATAATAAATTAAATTAATTTAATAATAATCATGACAAATAAGTAACAATTAACAATAGTGAGCCGCAATAATCGCCCATTCACGTGATACTCTTATCTTATAATCCCTATTGATGGGAATTTTCTAAATTATTTTTTTTTTTTTTTTTTTTTTTGATGGAAAATATAGGATATTATTAAGCAACATTGGCCAAAGAAACCGGAAGAATTGTTCCTTCCTTACATGAGTGATCGTATCTAGTGGCAATAGCGTGGGCCAACATATTGGCTGAGCGTTTAACAAATTCAAAACGACAATTATTGAAAAAAAGAGACAAAACCAAGCCTTCCTCTATAAAAACCCCGTACGGAAGAGTGTCCGAGTTCCGAGTTTGAAAAGCCGTAATCACTTGTAAGTTATCCCCTTCAATCACAATGTCCTCCCAGCCTTTCTCCTTTGCTGTGATAATGGCACTAAGCATTGCATGGGCTTCACCATCTACCACCGTCGGGCGGCCAATAATCTTCCTAGTGCTCCACCAAATACAAGCTCCGTCAGCATTGCGGGCAACAAGGGCCGTTACATGGTAGTCCTTATCGAATGGAAAAGCCACATCCACATTAATTTTCACCGAACCTTGATCCGGCGGTTTCCACATCGTCGGATGATGGCGATTGTGGGAAAGAACCGGCGGAGTTTGGCTCGCCGTAAAATTATCAAGATAAATTCTGCACCAATCTCGGATATCGGTCGTGGGGATGCCTTCTTCTCCATGAATTTCCTTGTTCCTCTTCTCCCAAATCTTCCATGTAATAACCATGGCCAGGTTCAAGGATTCCTTGTCAAGGTGTTTTTGAAGTTTCTCGACCCATTGCCAAGCAGACAATCCTAGAACCTGGTGATTTATTATTATCTTGAAATCCCGCCATATATTATCAACCCCTCCACATTCCATAATCACATGCATTGGTGTTTCTTCTGTCCTTCCACATCTCCGGCACCATGGGTCTGCCGCAATTCTCCGTCGGAAAAGTAGAGACGACGTAGGTAAAATGTTCGAAATCCATCGCCAAACAAACAATTTAACCTTTGGTGGGAGAGATAACTTCCAAATCCACTTCCAGTTTGATTTAACTTCCCCACTACTCGATGTACCATCCCTCGTGTTTTCAGATTGCCGTGAAATAACATGGTGATAGCAAGAACGGACCGTGAATTTGCCGTGATTTGTGAAATGCCAAATCCATTTATCCTCCACGTTGGTGTTACCAATCGGCACCGCCCTTATCCGTTCCCAGTCAACGGGCCAAAAATAATTCTCGACAATGTTGTTATCCCAAGAATGCACAGAATGGTCGATGAGGTCTGAGACTTTATTCGGGAACAGAATGCACAGAATGTTGTTATTTGGATTATTCTTTAGTTTATACTTATTTTATCGTACTAGTTCCACATTTTGAAATAAGAAGATCAAAATATATGTCTCTTGACTTATAAACATCAGATTGTGGTGCATCAGAAACTGCATTTTTGCACAAAATGAGTAAAAATTAAACCATCTACGGAATCTAGAAAATTATGTTAAATTTAACACCATAATGGTAGACGTATAACAATATTTAAAGTTGAGGGTGCTGGTTGTAATTATCCAAACACGCCGTTTGTTATATGTTGTTTTTTTTTTAAAGCAATTTTTTTTTTTGTTTGATTTAGATGAACATAAGTTGGTCAAAGGATACTAATTCAACTGTTCAAAGTGTTGTAAAGCAAAAACATCATTTTGCTGGAAACATTTCAGCCTTGCATACATTTTGTCCTACTGAACCTGCTGACCAGTCAATTTTCTGCTCGGCGGCAAATTCCACTAATTAATTAAATTAGTTATAACAACAAATATGAAAATTAAATAATAAATATGTATCCAGTAGTGGATTTTATTTTTTGAAAATATTTATAGAATATATAGGAAGTCATTAAAATACATTAGTGATCTATGTTTCATGTGCCTAATTAATGAGGAGGCATAATTAAATTCAATATATAAACAAAATGTAGATTATATAGAAAAATGATTGTGTCCCTGTTGGGCTTATCTGGTTGTGAGTTGTGGCAATCACCGCGTACCTATTACCTAAACTTTTTGTAGCCAATAAATTATGGGGGCAACTATTTTGAATACTAATTTTTGCTTAGTTGAATACTACCTAGTTGAAAACCACAATTGAGTACATATTTATAAGTTTTTTCTTACTTTAAAACCAAAATAAAAAGAAAATTACAAAAACACCCTTTCATACAAAATATCAATTATATCAAATTTTATTAGAAATTACCTATTCAAAAACCAAATAAAAAAAAAAAGAAAAAAAACCCTTTGTTGTTAAAAAAAAAAACCTCCACCATTTCTTCTCCTCTCCAACCCTGACCGCCGCCGCCGCCGCCGACGCCGCCGCCGCCGCCGCCGACGCCGCCGCCGCCGAACGCCACCGTACGTGCTCGTAACTGCCGCGACAACCCAATTAAACCCTATCTTTTTCATCTTCTTAAATCCTCCAAAACATCTCCAAATTCAAAAAATCAAAACCTCACAAAACTTATAAAATGGAGTTATAAGACAATAATATGGTAGTATATGTGGAAAGAGAAGCCATTAAGGTAAGTATCGATGTCTTTTTTGAGCTTCGAAGTCGATTTTGAAGTTTTTTTTTTTGAAACCCGTCGGCAATTTTCGACACATACAGGTCGATTTTTGGTCAATTTTCGACACCAACGTGTCGAAAAAAAAAAAAAAAAAAAAAAAAAAAAAAAAAAAAAAACCAAATTTCGACACCTACCTGTCGAAATTTGGACAATTTTCGACAGGTAGGTGTCGAAAAACACTATTGGTAAAAAAAAAAAAAAAAAAAAAAAAAAAAAAATTTTTTTTTTTTTTTTTTTTACCAACAGTATTTTTTCGACACATACCTGTCGAAATTTGGACAATTTTCGACAGGTAGGTGTCGAAATTTGGTTTTTTTTTTTTTTTTTTTTCTTTTTCGACACGTTGGTGTCGAAAATTGACCAAAAAATCGACCTGTATGTGTCGAAAATTGCCGACGGGTTTCAAAAAAAAAAAACTTCAAAATCGACTTCGAAGCTCAAAAAAGACATCGATACTTACCTTAATGTGTTCTCCTTTCATATATACTACCATATTATTGTCTTATAACTCAATTTTATACGTTTTGTGAGGTTTTAATTTCTTTAGTTTTGATATTTTTTAGAAGGGTTTGTTGTGAGATTTTTTAGAAGGGTTTGTTGTGAGGAAGATTTTTTAGAAGGGTTTTTGGGGAGGGAGAAGAAGGAGGTGGAGAAGGAGGGAAATGGTTTTTTGAGTTTTTGATTATTTGGTATTTAAGAAAGAAAAATAGTATTTGTAATATTTTTTTAGTTTTAATTTCATTAAGGGTATTAAAGTAATTTACAATTAATTATTTATTTTTTATTTTTTTGGTATTCAAGTAAGCAAAAGTTGGGATTTGAAATAGTGATCCCCATAAATTAAAGCTACATCCATTAGATATTCATTACATTTTCCAATGTGAACATCCATTAATTACTGTTTGCTGTTTGCTGTATGCCAAGGAACACACTTCCACTTATTGTTCAAGTTTTTCAACTCCTTGTTTTGGATTTTTCAGAATTAAATACAAACAAACATGGGCTATCAATAAATAACAATAACAATAATAATAAAGACCGCTTAGATTATAATTTATATTTTTTTTTATCGTAGATACCCTATCCTATTCGTCTACTACATGTTTCTTGATGTTAGTGCTCAACTTATAAGTGTTTAATAACGGCGTTGATTTTGAGCACGCCTCGGGATCTCTACGCCAACCATATCTAACATGTGCCTACTTAATGCAATCAATGCCTGCTATATTCATAATTTGAATATTATCCGATGAATTTCACCAGATGTATTCGACTACGGAAGAAACCTAGAGAGAGAATGAAAAATTTGTGCAATGAGTTGGGGATCGAAAAAGTATTGAGCGAACTCGAGCTTAGCAGTGCTCGACCAACTCAGCCACTCTTGAAGTCAAAGCCAACAATATCAGTTAATATTTTGTGTTTAACTCGTTGTGGCAAAAGTAGAAGAATGTAATAAGTATAAAAAACAAAAAAAAACAAGATAGCAGAGAGGCCAAGCTGTAAAATTAGAATGATAACAGTGTGTCCCCTTTTGCATCCCATATTATGGAGAACCAGCCGACACAGTAATTACTCAACCCCATTGTTGTTTTCACACAGAGTAGCACCGCTTCTATATATATATATATATATATATATATATACTTTACCTTTACTTTGATGTCGATACACACACACACACACACATACATGAGTTGAATCCCATAATAAAATCTGCACTTATTTATTTTGCTGAATGCTTACTTCATTCAAAAGAAATGCTAATGCCATATATGATTACTGTTTACTACTATGTTATATCAAATCTAGTGACAAGGAGTGTGTACGTGTCAAACGAGGAGCGACACTCTCAACTCTCCCTCTCTCATTCATCACTTTGAAACCACTGTCTAATAATTTGCCCAGAATCACACCATGGTATATATAAATCAACTACTCTTGTGTCAAAGATTTAATAATTTAAATGATTGGAGAAAACAGAGAACAAGCATATATTTGTGATTAATCTTGAGCATGAGCACCGAAAGGTGTTCGGAAAATGCCCTACTTGTAAAATGCTGCACCTATCAATGAACTGTGATACAAACCTACAATTAGAGGCTACATATTGTACACTCGGGCATCCCTCTTCACAGTCAAGGTCCAAAGCAGGCAGCAACAAATACCTGTTACAGCAATTGCTCAATGTTACACATTTATACCTGATCAAAATATGCACAAAAAGCATCAATCGGCTTTTAGTTAGTTACCTAATATGCCTGCTCTGCGCCTTAACAGGAAATATCCCGGAATAGCCCTTTGGCTTCATCGTAAATCCATCTGCCGAAAGAAATATACCGATGAATAGAGATAGATGAAGATACTGAGTTATAAATCACATATAAAATTCACATTAGTTGCATTGCTCTAGTAGTATCACAACAAATCTACTAAACCATCGATTTGGCTCCTCATTCATCCATCCATCCATTTTTTACTCTAAACAAATCATGGAGTATCGTCTTTAAACTATCATAGAATACCATATAGCTGCAGCAGTACGTCATAGCAAACAGTATGCCGGTACAAAATGCAAAGTGGAAGTTAATTACATCATTAAACCATGTCAAGTCGGACAAATAGCCTATTGATAGTCTCGTGAATAACTACATTCACAAACTTCAGTTACTACTCTAAACAACATTCACCAATAATCAGGAAGGATACTAAATGACATTAGATTAAAAAAAAATAACGTATAATAACCAGAAAAAGTTTATCATATTAGAAGAAATGTATTTCAGCATAAACAAATAACTCACTTGCACACGTAAATTGGAGGCAAATTATCATTCAGTTGTTCCCCTGAATGATTTCGGCTTTCAGTTTCTTCAGCAAATTTTCTTGGAGGAAGGACTTCACAAGGGCTTTCTATCGAGCCAGCCATTACTGCCTTGCCACAAGTAGACTCATAGACCTGCAAATAAACAAGGGTGAAGTGTGTTACAAACTCCCAATAAACAGGAGCCCTACAGAACACACAAAATTTCTTTGATCGAAGATGCTTGAACCATGTCATGCGTCATGAATTTCATTGAAAACAAGGGCAATTCAACATAGCCAAACTAAAAGAACTCACCTCTCTGCTCTCCAGGCCACATGGCCTGCCAACAGCCTCAGGTAAATCACCAGGAAAGTAACACTGATTTACTGTTACCCACTTCGTCGTAGTATTTTTATCCTCCCACATTGCCTGTAACAAAATAAGCAACGTTAATAATGACAAAAACACCATAGTTAGCTAGCCCATTGTTTCCCCTTAAGCAACTGTAAGTATGTCAGGCAAGATTAAGTACAGATGCAACTGAGGGATACATGCATGTTAGAAATTCTTATTGATGGACCACTAAGTCCATGAAAAACAGCTGTCCACATAGTCCATCTGCAGAACAACTTTTATTTGGCTGAATTTATGTAAGTAGCAGTTATATCAAACCAGGTTTATCAGTAGACATTTCATTAGCTCTGAGTTGCCAAAGCAACTGTTCAATACACTAAATGCCTGACAAATAATTATAATGCAAACTGACCCCATCAAACCCATATATTAGAAAAACATAGTCAATATCCAGATATGTACCAAGAAGATACGACGGAACTCAATTTATCAATTCTCACACACATAATAGATTGATCACCTGTATCTTTGCAGGTATAAGTTTGTCACTCTCAATGCGAATAAGAACATGATCCATTGCTTCATACAGATGTTCGTTGATGCAGCAAGATGAATAATAGATTTTATCATCCAAAACACGAATTGGCTCACCAACCCAGTCGACAGCACGCAAACCATCTGATGAAGACCTACCTTGATTCATAGTAACAGCACTTGAAGCGTTTTCTGTAGGATTGTCACATACAACTTCTTGCTCATTTTGCTGATTTGTATTGTTTGAAGAGTCAACACCATTCGATTCTTTTGAATCTCTCACCACATGGTTTTCTAGGGATTGCTTTGATGGACTTGCTTCTACAGCATTGACAATTGTCTGTGACTTGTCAGATGAATTGGGAACCATCGCTAACTCTTCAGAACGATTTGGTTTCAATTCAGCTACTTCGGGAACACTAATTTTTTCAGTCAATGAGTTTGCAGATGAAACACTGGCAGAACTGGAAGTTTTCATCAAATTATTTGGGTAAATCCCAGAAGATTCCTTATCGTCCATCTTAACCCTACTGGATAAATGATCGTTCTTCTGCATCTCTTTACATTCTTTTCTCTGCAACAAAGATGTCGAATGGCTAAAGTTATTGCCTGAAACTTCAGAATTAGTGTTTTCGATCCTGGAGTTCTCATTAATTATTATATTTGACTGGCTGAACTTCTCATCTGAGGCATCACCACTTTTACTTGAAGTGGATGGCACAGCTGCTGAATTGGAAGACACTTTTGGCGTATTTATGTTTCTCATGACACGGCCATATTTAGGAGGCAAAGGTTTACCATGGCTTAAAGACAAGCACTTTCCACAATGCCACTCTCCTCTTGGAACTCCCTTCTGATTAGTAGTCTGGAGGCATTTTAAGTGGTACCCTTTCTCACAAGCATCGCAAATGAGTATATTATCTATATCTGTTACCGTTGACATGCACATTTGACAAGTCAAAGCCTTATTCATGTAGTCCCTTGAAGGCGGATTCCATGTAGGTTGCTCAGAAAACTGCGGTTGTAATAGTTTCTGGACAATCTTTCCAATTTCAACATGTGTACTTCCCAAAGGAGGCTGAACGTGGTTAGTGCTTTTTGCAGGCGATCCTCCTATTATCTGAGAAACACCAGTCCTTGACATAGTCTGAGGGGCCACTGCGGCAGCTCCATCAACCTTAAGGGACACGTTCACAGGCACCTTACTATCTGATCCACCTTTGGATGATAAAGCAGTCAGGGGTTGCATCGACCAAGTTGGAGTCCTTGCAGTTGGGTTGGCAGAGTAATTTGCTGCAAATGGAGGATTATAGGAGGTTGAAAATCAAACAGCAAAATATGAAGATATTGCAATGTGAGTAACTTCCAAATAGAAGTGATGTGGCACAAGTAGTTTAAAGGAAAGTAAAATGCATATATACGATTGATTATGTAATTTCCATTTTTTAAGAAATTGTCAAAAGAGTCAAAAAGACAGATGTTAGTTGCCGAAAGAATTGACATCGATGGAAACACAACTTATTTGCTCGAAACACTATTAACGCAGATTTTACAGTCAAAGATGTTCACAGCATGAAGAAGAAAGCAGATATTGCTCAACAAAAAGCAAGATTGCGTATTACCGTGAATTTGTGAAGAGTGTGGAGCACCATTTGGTCTTCCATCTGATTTGAGCTGTGGTCTATCAACTCTTTGCATTGCTGCTGAACCGAAATGGCTAGAGGGTAATGCACTGGAAGTCATTGGTCTTACCTCACTGGAAGGGAGCTGATATGGCAAAGATGTAGAATTTGCTTGCGTACTATGGGCTAAAGGTGAAGTAAGTTGGAAGCTTCCAGAAGATATTGACATGTGACTTGCTTTATCTGGATGAGATATTCGAGCCAAATGTGATGGATTGCGATTCTCAACAGCTGCGCCAGAATTTGGGTGCAAACGAGATGAATGTGGAGTGGATGGCAAAGAGAAATTTTCTGCCTTTTCCATCTAACACAAAGGAAAACAAATAATTAAGATCATAAAGTACCAGTTACAGTTTAATTAGCAGTAACTCAACAAAAGAAAGTACAATTTATGTCTAATAAATGAAAATATAACTATGTGAAAGAAGCTACAAATGACCAAACTATTTAATACCACTACCGAGACTGACCAACCAATTAAGATCATACAAAATACATGTGATGTCAGACAAGCAAACAAGAAAACCAGACAAGATTTCATACACGTGTCCAGATCATGCAAGATAATTACTCAAAATATTGTGTGTGCTGTGTTTTAACATAATTAGGAGCAAAATGCACGTTCCTGATGTATAACAACATAAGAACATAAAACATCTTACGCAGCTTCAATGCCTGTATTTCACATTAAGTATCTCCTTTGTTAGCAGATGACTGCTAAACTTATAACAACACACCACTTTAAGCAACAAAATCCTTGGCACTTATGATATGCTCTAAATAGCATAGATAGATCAACTTCATACATTAAATAAAAATATCTCCAATAACTTAATGCTCACTTTCATGGCACTGTGAATCTTGTTCTCATCATATTAAAGTTTTAATCTTTCCGTCGGATATAGATATATGCCACTCAGATTTCCAGTTAGTAGTCATTTATTTGGTGTATGTTAGGAGAAATTTTAAGAGGTGCGTTTCCTCATTATTTAGTTTATTTTCTCACCAAAATCTGCTATTCATATATCAGGTTACTATGGAACTAGCATCCTGTGTGACTATTTTGATGCACGCATCACACGTTTAAAGGGCAATTGGTACTAGTTTGGCTTTAACAATGTCTACACTCAATTCCATAATTAGTAACATATTTATTCATATGACCTTCACAAAACCTTCACAAAAAGAAATGTGAATTATAGCTCAACTATATGATATGGACCAGAACAATTAACAACAACCCTAGAAAACACCATAGTCGGATAAATCATAATAACAAAAGGAGATTGTGATTTGGCCAGTCTCTGATTCTACAGAGGAAGTTATGCATTTGAAGATTGAAATATTGTTGTGTAAATAAAATAAGAGAAACAGTCAATGCCAATAGACCAATCACTGATTGGAGTTACACGCAAAACCAAGAGATATTCTGACCCCTCCCCGGTCCTTGGAAAAACATGTATGGTTACGGGTTAGGTCTGGAATCAGACAGTATTGGTCCGATTCAACTGTTGGTAAACACAGATAAACGGTTTTATGACATTTTTTTTAAAACAAATTGAATAATTTTCAAAATTTTAGGCTACCTACACGCCAGATTACGCAGTTCAACCTGCCAATTTGGTCAAACATGATATTTGACTAACGCATCGGTGTAGGAAGTTTAGCACATATCATCAGAACTTTCAAGCTAAAACTATATGGGAACATGGAGCATTCGCCAACTACTTGGAAAGCAATGCTCATGCATCGACCATATAGTAATACAACTCCACATCCAAATGCACGTAAATTCCAAACTCGAAATTTCTTTAGTAAAAAAGACTGAATGATTCCTGGATTAGAAGTAACTGAATGAACAAACAAGAAATCTATAATTAAAAAAACAAACCTTTCGTTTGGAAACCAATAACTTTTCAGCAATGGACATTTTCGGAGGCCGAAACCCTAGCCTCTGATCTTTCAATTTATTAAGGCCCAAATCCTCAATCACACCCCCAAAAGCATCCCTAGGGAACACATCCTTGGGTGCAAAACCCTCGCAAACCTTGGCCAACCTGTTCCGTGCTTCCGCCATCAATTCCTTCTCAACATCAGTGGGCCCCTTCCCCGCCCTCATTTTTCCCATCGCCGCCAACACCAGGACCATCTCAGCCACCTTCTTCACATCCCCAACAAAACTCCGCTCGCTCCCTCCTCTAATCCTCTTATGCGGAGAGCCCTCCTTCAACGCATCAACATCCTCAGACGCCGGCCTCTTCTCACCGACAGGCTCCGATCTCGCCTCCGACGGCTCAACACAATCGGGCGCGGATTCCATCCAGCAGCAAAAGGAAACCCCAAAGAAGAAGAATCAAGCCGAAACCGGCATGCGCGGCGCGGCACCGGGGTTGAAATCCGCACGGACCTGCAGAGAAGAGAGAGATGGCAAGCAGCCATTAGAGTGTGAGGTAAGGGGGGAGAGAAAAACAAACCCTAGGGGGTGGGAGAGAGGGAAAAAAAGAGAGGCAAAGGGGGGAAAATGAAATTAGGAATTGTTAAAAAACTTTAAATTAAAAACCTTTTGGCGGGTAAATTGTTAGAGACAGAAGAGCTTTTTCTTTGTTTGAGTGGTGAGTAAATCCGTATGTAAGTGTGAGAGAGAGTCGGTCAGTAGTAGTAGGGGGGGCGAGCAAAAAAAACTTGAGCAGGGAACAAAGAGGAGAGAGAGAGAAGAGAGAGAGAGAGAGAAAAAATTATAATTTTGATTTGCGATTTTCCCTTTTTATGTATCCGTCACGTGCGTTGCACGCGCTACGCAATCGGGAGACCTTTTTGCTTATTTTACACATTTACCCCTAATTGGGTCCGGAATTTTGACCCGAACCTACCCACAAGTCCAAATTTCAAATCGAATAAACCGGGGCTTTATTCAACGATCGAACCGCCGGTTTATAGTCAACAACCACCGGTTCAGCCAGAAGGCCTAATATCTCTCTATCTTCTTTTTAAGTCTGAAAAAAATTCAGATCCATTGTTGTTTAATTATTTGGGAATATATAAGCTGGCAAGCAACAATAAAAATTGGAGTATTGATTTGTCGTGTGCGCGCGTGGCAGAGGCAACGATCAGGCCAGACAAATTTTCGCCGGTAGCTGGTGGCGGCCGCCTTCCGATAGAAAACCTCTCGAGCTGTACGGCACGTTTTCTCTATTCCCTGTATACAATTCCACGATTCTGATCACCGATTCCATTGGGGAAGGTAAAATCAAACTTTGCTCGGTTTCCCTGTTCGTTTAGGGTTTCGATGAGACGCGTGTAATTGGCTATGGGCTTTTGTTTTTTATATGTTGTGTCTTCCAATTTTTGGGGTGGATAATCAATCAGTTTGGTATTAGATGCCTTTCTTGTTCAATTATGACTTGAAGAACGTGTTCTCTTTCTTTTCCTTTTTTTTTTGGGTAATTGGATTTCAGATTATTGGGCTGGGTGTCAGGATGTTACAATTTTTTTTATTTATTTTTTTGAATTTTGTGCATCTCTTTTAGTTTAGTACAATTCTAAATTTTATTCTGATAAAAATTGCTGCTTTCTGGTTCCTCTGAGGTTATTCACAGCCTCTGCTATTGTTTTAGCTGAACCAACAAAAAAATTGTATATTGTTATGAATGACTAAACATATTTTCTTGTTTATAGTACTATTAAATTCTTTTTGTTAGCCAGACGTAGATGGACGGTTTCCTAATCTTCGAATACTAGATTGTTTATATTTATGTCTGAACTTCAATTCCGTCGTTTACTTTTGGGTGGTTGTGATAGTTTGAAACTACTTTTACGAATTGAAAACGGATGGCCTTAAATTGTTATGTCAGTGACATCATACCATTTAACATACGAATGTTGTGTTGTATAGCAATTAGCATGCCCTCGAATGAAATAACTGGAGATAATTTGCTTGAGCTTATAATAGTACTGTATTATGCTTATTACTAAATCGTAAATACGACTCGGTTGCTGAATGCTCTTTAAATCTTGGTTATCAGTGAAATGGCGGCTCCTGGAGACTCATGGGTGAGGGAGTATAATGAAGCAGTCAAACTTGCTGATGATATCACAAACATGATATCTGAGAGGAGTTCGTTACCCGCAACTGGGCCAGAAGCACAGCGCCATTCTTCTGCTATACGGAGGAAAATAACCATACTAGGAACCAGACTCGATAGCTTGCAGTCCCTTTTCTCTAAGCTACCCGGAAAGCAATCCCTGTGAGTTGTCTTAATGAACTGCTTCTTCGATAAAGATGCCAACTTGTTAATTAGGTATCAATAAGAAGTGTATCAGCGTTGAAATATAAATATTAAAAAAGTTTAACGAAGAAATGGTGAAGGTAGATGATGCAGAAATAAAAAAGTTGGGGATAATGTAAGACTGCGGTAAATTAAATCACGGAGGGGAAGGAGGTAAATCCGATAGGCTAGATGTTCGAAGAATATAAATGGTTGATTACCTAATGTCATAATGGTGGACACAGTAGACTATAATAAATTGTCATGGATGCCTAGTAATGTACCTGGTTTCTCGACCATTTTGCATTACAATGAACAACTAGTCTGATTGGCTGGCCATAAAAGTCTGGGCTCTCCACCTACTTCTATATCACACAGCACTTACTAGTGGTTTTGAAACACATCATTATTCTTGCCATGCTTTCTGATCTGATCTTTTATGCAGGAGTGAAAAGGAAATGAATCGTCGTAGGGACATGGTTGCAAATTTGAGATCAAAAGTAACTCAGATGGCTTCTGCATTGAACATGTCAAACTTTGCGATCAGAGACAGCTTACTTGGGCCAGAAATAAAGCAGGCTGATGCCATGAGCAGAGCAACTGGTCTTGACAACCATGGCGTCGTTGGTCTTCAAAGACAAATTATGAAAGGCTAGTTGTTAACTGTATCTGTAATTGAACTTAAATTTGCTTTTTCTTTTTATAATCAATGATTTATCTTTACCTTCTCAATTTCATTGCAGAACAAGATGAAGGTCTTGAAAGATTGGAGGAGACAGTCTTAAGCACCAAACATATTGCATTGGCAGTGAACGAAGAGCTTGATCTACATACCAGACTAATTGTGAGTCTTTGTACCGTTTAGTTTCGTACTTTATAGACATACTTTTGTTACGTCCAGTAATTATCGTGACAAACATCTGTGAATGCTCGACGTGCAGGATAATCTGGATGAGCATGTTGAGGTTACCGACTCCAGACTACAGGTGACAGTTATTTCTACTAACATTTTTTTCTCAAAATCGTAACAAAGTAGCAAAAATAATGATTGAAAAATACTAGAAAATGTTTCTCTTTGAGATTCATCGTAATTGAAAAAATATTGAAACGAATGCAAGGAAGATTCTATTTGAATTTGAAATCTTTACAAGTAAAATCTCCAATCCGTCAATCCAGTCACAAACTTATAATATCACATCATTTTATTTGTAATGATAACAGCGAGTTCAAAGGAAGCTTGCGATATTGAATAAACGGACAAAGGGGGGCTGCTCCTGCATGTGCCTGCTGATATCTGTTATAGGGATCATTCTGCTGGTTGCTGTTATATATATGCTGATCAAGTATTTGTAATATATGATCGATTTTTTGCTATGAAATGAAGAGCTCAAAGGCTCGGTTTGTGTCCTCCTTGAATTTCGGTTTTTTTTCCTTTGTTTCTCAAGTTCTTGTGTAAGTAAAACGACAGGATTTGATTGCCGAAACTAAAGTTCGTCCCGCTTGTTGTAAAAACTATGTTCACTTCTTTTTCTTTGTGTGAAAAACATGTGCTGTTGAGTTTGATGATATTTGTCATATTTGCTTTGTGATATTTTGTAGTATTTGAATATACTTTTATTTTCGTTGCATTTTTTTTAGTTCAAATTTTGTTACTGATACGAAAGTTGGGGATGCAGAGTCGGAACCTTTGACCTTAACTCTACCAAGTAGAGGTGCAGATCGGACGAATCATAATTAATACATTGGGAAAAATTTCAAGTTCCTCCGATGGATAACAAATAATTCCATTTTTGTCCCTAAAAACCGGCTGTTGTTGTTCAGCTGCGCCCTCTTTTCCTTGCAGCCGCTTACCTTGGTCATCAGTTAATATCGGAAGTTGAAACGGAAAAAAAAAGGTCATAAAAGTGGAAATTTTTCGTACTAAAACCAGCAAAAATTGAAAATTTCATTCTTTTTATTCATTTATAGTCTAATGAGAAGGGTTTTAGCTCGTAAATCTCTTTTGGCTAGTTTCATATACGGTTCAGTTTTTTGGACATTGTACTCTCCTGTTTTAAGTTTCGCTTACAATTATCTCTCTATCTGCCTTGAAATGTCTGGAATACCCTTCACTTTATATCAAAATTACAACTAAACTTCATTTCCACTTAAAAAAACGCTAGTCGTCATATTAACGTGTTCTACAAACACTTCGCAATACTTATTTATCTATTTATTTCCCTCAAAATGTTTGTCAATAAAAAAAATCATCAAACAATGTTTTTCGATACCTAGAATGAATGGTTTGGATCAATCGGCGGAAATCAATTGCAAAGATCAAGAAATTAGAGCCTTCCAATGGTTTGATCGGATCCGGGTGGACTTACGTGTCGAGCTTCTAATTAGTTGGGCCGCCTCATATGAATTTGGGTAAATATGCTGAAAAAATATTTATCTATGATTTCCAATTTTATGTTTCTATGCGATTTATTCGATTAAATAATTATTTTATATTATTTTGATTTAATTTTTTTTAATATACTTGTTTTTAATTTATTTTTATTTTATTAATTCTGAATAACTCGCATCTGCTTGATGAGCGAGCACTATATAAAACTACAAACACAGCCCCTGTTAGAAATAAAACTCAAAACCCTAACTGTAAATTTTCCCCCAATTTACATTATTCTACCCAACAAAACTGAAATTCCGTATGATATGAACAAGTCGAACATCCTCTCTTTCTGAATTAATCGACGTATAAATCTGAATTTTGCAATAAAGTTTTGAAATTTGAAGATGAGCATAGTGCCGAAAGAAACAATCGAGGTGATAGCGCAGAGCATAGGCATCACCAATTTATCCCCCGATGTTTTGCCTGCTTTAGCTGCCGATGTTGAGTACCGCATTCGCGAAATCATGCAGGTAACTCTTGACTCGGAAATATGCCAATTTGTGCCTGTACAATAGATATTTCATTGCGTTTTATTTTCGAATTTGTTACCAGGAAGCTATCAAATGCATGCGGCATTCGCGGAGAACTACTTTAACTACAGATGATGTAGATAGCGCGCTTGGCTTAAGAAACGTTGAGGTGCCCTTTTTTTTTTTTTCGGGGATCATGCTATTAATCACTTATGTTTGTGGAATTATGTGTTAATTTTTCTATTTTAATTTTGAGGTACGTTCGAGCATATTGCTGGTTTCGGTTACTGTTTACGTATTTAGTATTGGGTTTAGGTGGTTGTTGGTTTTGATGATTATATAAATCATTCAGCCAATATATGGATTTGCATCGGGAGATCCACTGAGATTCAAAAGAGCTGCTGGGCACAAGGATTTGTTTTATATTGAGGAAAAAGATGTGGAATTCAAGGAGGTAGGCATTTCGGATATGCTATTACCTGAATTTCAGTCAGCATTTATAGGTAGTTACATTTTCACTTTTTTGCCGTTTAGGTAATTGAAGCTCCTCTACCTAAGGCCCCGTTAGATACAGCAGTAGTTACGCACTGGTTAGCTATTGAAGGAGTTCAGCCCGCTATTCCAGAAAATCCTCCGCCTGAAGCTCTCCAGAGTATGATCCACAGTCATCCCTATTTTATCTCGCTTATTCTTTTACGCCTTTTGCTTCTGGATGAACCTCACAAGTTTTAACGTTGATATTTAAGGGGTTTCATTATACAAGATTAGTTTCATTATATGACTGAGTTCTTTTATATGGCCAGTGCTTTCACTGCCTTCTGATAACAGAAAGACTGAAGTCAAAGAGGATGGAGTACCCGTGGACATTAAATTACCTATTAAGCATGTACTTTCGCGGGAACTTCAGGTAATGCTGGCGTTTTATGTGCTTTTCTTTGTTCCTACAAAGAGCGCATGATAGCTAATTGTTCTTTATCTGGTGGTGCAGCTTTACTTTGAGAAAATCACCGAGTTGACTGTTAGTAGATCCGAGTCCGGTCTGTTTAAAGCAGCATTATCAAGCTTGGCAACTGACTCAGGAATTCATCCCTTAGTCCCATACTTTACGTTTTTTGTAGCTGATGAGGTACGTAGACATAACTAAAATTCAATCTGGACGAACAATATCACTTTATAATGAACATCAATTAGTAACTTGTGGCAGGTTTCTCGGAATCTGAATAATTATTCTCTCCTTTACGCTTTGATGCGACTTGTGTGGAGCCTTCTTCAGAATCCACATATACACATTGAGCCATATGTAAGTTACCTTTGTTGTTTGTTCCATTTGGCTGATAAATGGATTGCTGTCATCAAATTTGCAAATTCAATATTAGATTTGATTAATGGTTTCCTGTTAAGTACATTTTAAAATTTAATCTTGAATTGGCAAATCCAGTTCAAAGATAATGTTCACAAGTGTAATTACTAAATTCTGGTTTCTAATTTCTGATTAGCTGCACCAACTAATGCCCTCGGTGATGACGTGCCTTGTTGCTAAGAGACTAGGAAATAAATTATCTGACAACCACTGGTATCTTAGAAATTTCACGGCTAATCTGGTTGCTTCAATATGCAAGAGGTGAGAATTTCATATTTACTTGGATCTGCATAATGTATGTGGATATAACTTGTGGGGTTATATGTCAGTTATCCGGTAAAAGTGAGGCTTATACTACGACTTTACCATGCCACTGCAGATAGATCCGTATCTCAATTAATTTTAATTTGACTGCATGTTTGTAAATTGCACAGATTCGGACATGTTTATCATAATCTCCAACCACGTGTGACCAAGACATTGTTGCACGCTTTCTTGGACCCATCGAAAGCTCTTCCTCAACATTATGGTGCTATTCAAGGGCTAGCCTCCCTTGGCCCTAATGTGGTATTGTTTTCCTCCTTCTCGCCCCTGTGTGTGTGGGTGTGTGTGTGTGTGTGTGTGTGGGTGTGTGTGTGTGTGTGTGTGTGTGTGTGTGTGTGTGTGTGACAATTGTGTGTATTCATGTGTTATGGATAAATGATATTTGCATACCCACATATATCCACTAATCCACTATATTATATCTATACAATATTATGGTTAGGATAAATTCTATTGAAAATATTATCCAGGTTCGTATGCTTGTGCTTCCCAATCTCGAGCCTTATTTGCAGCTTCTGGAGCCAGAAATGCAACTAGAGACGCAAAAGAATGAGATGAAGAGGCATGAAGCCTGGATTGTATATGGAGCTTTAATGGTAAGACATGCTTTAGGTTTATGGAATACTGGTTGCATTTATGCATCTTACAATGAAGAACTACTCAAAAGTCCAATATGCATAAACGGCTGAGTGGTGTCACTAATCGCTTTGTCCCTTTTATCTTATACATATTGTTTTTTAATATTTGGTTCCGGGCATTCTAGCTGATAAGATAATACTGTTACTAGCGTGCAGTCGGTATGTGCATGTATGATCGGCTGAAGATGCTACCTTCTCTACCATCTCCGCCACCACGTGCTGTTTGGAAGAGTAACGCCAAAGTAGTGACTACAGTTTCAAGTATGATTCTCTTATTTTTTGCTCTGCTTATATGAAAATGTTCACTATCGTAATTGTTATTTTATTCTTTTGGGTGTTGGAAATGGAGAGTTTTCCTGCATTTTCAATTTTGGAATCTAAATTTTTCACCTTTCGTCGATTACGAGACTCTGATACCATGTTATCCGTTTTTTGAAACTTGTTGAAGACAAACGTAAAGCAAGCATGGATAACATGACGAACCAGCCACCGCTGAAGAAGTTAGCAACAGACAGTTCCATGGGTGGAACAACACCTCCAAATATTGGGGCAGTGGACCCTAATTTGCAATCGTCAACGAATAACAACATGCCTGGTTCGAGCGGCAGAAAAGAAATCCTCGGTGGTCAAAGATTATTGAAGACACCAGCAGCTCTCGATCAGGCATGGAAGGACGATGTAGATCCTCGAAGAGTTCTGCCTTTGTTGCGCAAATGTTTCGGTGATAGCATGTTGCCTTTCTTCCCTACACCCGAGGCTTCTTTATTCTTGTGATATATTTTAACCACAAATGTGTAACCAAATATTAGTACCCAGGTTTTGAGGATTACAATCAACTCAAATATGACGAGCCTGTTATTGTGTGACATCTGGCATTGTTTAAATTAAGGACTTGAGTATGAACACATGCAGAATGTTTAAAGCAGCAAGAAACTGCATTTGAACAGATGAAATAGGAGACTATTATTATTACTACATGAAAACTGTGACAAAAGAAGAGAGCACAAAAATGGCTAACGAAAGAGTCTCCTATTTGGCGTCGGTGAATTATTGGTGACGGGTGGATTTGACGACTTGGAGCTGCCTGGTGTGGCTGTAATCTTTGGATCAGTGAGAAGAGCCTTTTGAAATGATTCGGTGAAACCAGTTGCAATAATGGTGACATGGATCTCACCGTTGAAACGCTCGTCCACAACCGCGCCAAATATAATATTTGCAGAAGGGTCTGCTAAACTGGTTACAATCTGGAATCCAATGGAAATGATAAGAATCATAAATAAATTGAACATAATATTCCGCTGTTTAATTATTTTTTGTAGTTAAACAATTAGGTCATGTTGGCAACAGAAAAACATGGCTAAAATGACAAGAACAATACCTGAGACACTTTATTAACTTCTTGGAGAGTGATATCCTTCCCTCCAGTAATATTGTACACAACTCCAGTGGCCGATTGAATAGAAGAGCCGATTAAAGGAGCCAAAGTTGCTTGTTCAGCTGCCTCTACAGCACGGTTTTTGCTAGAGGAAACACCCACTCCGAGCATTGCAGTGCCGGAATTTTTCATCACCGCCTGCACATCAGCAAAATCCACATTCACCAGCCCTGGTATCTGCAAAAAAAAAAAAAAAAAAAAAAAAAAAAACTCCCAATGGTCACACAATTGGCTGCTAAAAGCAAGAAAAAATTTGAAGTAACAAACGAAATGAAGATTTAATATATGCAACTGACAGTGATTATATCTGAGATTCCTTGGACACCTTGGCGGAGCACATCATCTGCTAGAAGGAAAGCATCTTGAAGGGGAGTGTTCTCATCGGCAATATCTAGGAGACGGTCGTTTGGAACCACTATAAGAGTATCTACATGTTTCTGTAGCTTTTCAATCGCTTCGAGAGCCTAAAAACATTATCCGACGTACAGTGAAACAATATTATTAGGACTTATCATTTTAGCAAACTCACAAGATGTCAATAGATCCTTAAGCTTGCTGTAGACATGAATTTCTCTAAACCGGAATAGGTACAAATATCTGAAAATATCATGCCATATGTCGTGCTAAGAAGAAAATAGAATTGTGATTCTTGCCATAATTATGCTGAGTTATCGTAATATTGAGCTGTTATGCTGAGTTATCGTAATAATGATAATGCCCCGAATTTTTTTTCTTTTCGATTTTGGCTGAATGAGAATACAGTTCTTCATAATTCAAGAGTAGGACACTCCCAAAAAACATTTGAGAGTCAAATAATAAAGAGAATAATACTAGCTTTCTTCGTGTCGAAAAAACGGAAATAACACCTACCTGCACAGATCTTTTACGACCTTCAAAGCTGAATGGGTAGGTAACAACACCAACGGTTAAGTAGCCTGCATCTTTTGCTATTTGAGAAACAACAGGGGCAGCACCAGAACCTGTACCCCCACCCATCCCTGCTGTAATAAACACCATATCCGACCCCTTGAGAGCATTCGCAATGGCTTCCTTCGATTCCTCTGCCGCCTGTTCCCCTAACAGCGGGTTGCCTCCAGTACCTGCATTAGTCCACCAAACAGTAACGAAGGTTCTACAATATCGTCCACAAAAATTCAACAATCTGAAGCAATAATCTCAATGTTGCAAGTTCAAGCTACAAAAGTCGAGAGCAATTAAGTGCGACGAATAAGAGAGATGCATTACCAAGTCCGCGAGTCAAAAGCTCTCCGATCTGGATAGGGTTTTCGGCAGACGATTGCAACAGCGCCTGAGCATCAGTGTTTATTGCATAGAAGTCCACTCCCTGTCATTAAACACCACACCGAATTATTGCTTCCAGAAACTTACATAAATCAAACAGAATATCTGAAATAGGAGTATCATCAAAATTCAGAAACAAAAACAGTTTCATAAGAAATTGAAATGCAAAACAAAACCAATTAGGTAGGGAAAAAAAAGATTAAACCTAAAAGCCTGTCAAAATTGAACTCTTAATTCGAAGTAAACTTTTACAGCAACTAAAGTGACAATTGAAATTAGAGAAGGGAAAAGGAAATGCGTGTTTGAAAAGGGAGGAAAGGAACTGTGCGTAACTCGTAAGCCGCTGCCAATCATGCGGTTGACGGCATTGTTGCCGCCGCCGCCGACTCCGACGACCTTAATCTTGGCGGAGTCCATCGGTGTAAGCGAGCAGTAAACGCCGCTACGGTGCCGCTTAAAATTGCAGAAACTCTTCCGGCGAGACCTCGAGAAGCAGATACTGCGTGTAGAGGTTAATTCGGAACATCCAATAGAAATGGAGGTCGTAGAAGAAGCCATTAACGCTTGCTTCCTCGGTATCAGAAAATGAGAGTTTTCTATAGAAATCTCTTTACTTTCGAAGAAGGGGGACAGAGTTTTTATCAGCCTATTTTTAGGGTTTTAGATTAAAGATTTTGTTTTATTTGATTCTTAAATTGATTTATCCAACTCAAGCCTGGTTTATATTATACTACACCGGGTTAAATACGTCTGAGTAGTTTATATTATGCTATACCGGGTTAAATACGTCGAGTAGATCTTCATACCCACATTCACATTGGTGTAGTAGATCAACGGTAAAAATTCACCCAATGTAATCTTGACCGAGTGTCAAAACTAGGGGTGTAAACGAGCCGAGCTCGAGCCGAGCTCGCCTCTTTTGGCTGGCTCGAGCTCGAGCTCGAGCTCGTCGAGCTCCTCTTTTTTTGGCTCGAGCTCGAGCTCGTGTCAATTTTGTCGAGCTCGAGCCCATTGTCTTTTTTTTTTTTTTAAATATTTTTTTAATTATTATTTTATTATTAAAAATTATTTAAAAAATAAAAAAATAAAAACTAAATTGTAATTATATATATTTTTAATATTTGTATTTATTTCTATAATATTTTACATTATTATACATTATTTAAATAAAAATAACATATAAAAAATAAAAAATAAAAATAAAAAAATAATAATAAATCCGGCTCGCGAGCTCATGAACAACTGAAAACCGGCTCGAGCTCGGCTCGTCAGAAAGCTCGAGCTCTAGCTCGAAAATCTCGAGTCCGAGTTCGAGCTTTTTACGAGCCGGCTCTTCGAGCTCACGAGTCGGCTCGGCTCGTTTACACCCCTAGTCAAAACAGATTGTTTTATCCTTCATCTTCATCTATCTTGTTGGAATTTAATACAATTTTTTTATCTTTACAAAACCTACTCTATTATGTGTGCGAGTATGTGTAAATCTATTATACTTCACGTCAGCACAAAATCATATCGTACCGTAATGTATTTGTCCGGGTAAAGATACAAACGATGTTTATTCACTTCAAAGCGTACACAAACTAAGATGTCATCCTTCAAAAGTGATGAGGAGAACAATAAAATAATTTTACAACACAAAATGGAACTCAATTCGATAATGAATATAAATTTGAAAGTGGTTCTCCGTTCATAAAAAATACATACACAAACGATTCTGGGTATTGTATAATACCCCAAAAATGAAAATGTTATTCATTGTTCTTTCGATTCTCCATCCACACTCAAACAACGTAGCTTTGCAATATGCTTCTCATATCATTCCGCATCGTTCAAAATGGGAACGATGAGAGGATTCATCTGTGCCAAGTACACAATTGCCCACCTGCACACGAACAACAAAAGTAAAATATCAGAAACTATTTCGTAAGTTAATACAGAAAACAAAAGACATAGGTAGAACAAAACTGAATCCCTCTCCAACACGAAAAAGATGAGTACAATTTTGGGCAGCCTGTTTTGACCACTGAATAAATTTACTCGTTTTTTTTTTGTCCCAACGACCTTTTGTATTTTGCTGCCATATGCTCTGATCCTTCTTGTATGTATGGTCTATGTTACTATTTTTTAACGAACTCAATAGTTCATACTACAGACACTACAAACTAAATATCCGAACCGATGACAAGAAGATAGAGCAAGACAAGCAGAGTTGAATAAGTACATGACAAGACGGACAAACAAAAGAAGAACCGAGATGCATGAACGTTCAACATTTGAATTTAGAGAAAGATAGGAAAATGCACTACTAAGGCTTCTGGTAAATTTATATTAACCCTCAAAAAGATAATAATTTGAAACATAAAATAAAAAATCCAACAATGTTTCACCAAACTAAATAAAATGTCATTATTACTTCCCCGACGGAACCATGCATGAGTGCGCACAAAAAGAGTCTCAAGGTATACTGACATGGCCTACAGGTTCAAACCTCAGATCCCACATCAATAGCAATCGAGCATGTATGTAAACCTTAAACTCGTAGCAGCTTAATTATCATTCACTAACTTCAAAGGGTATCCAAGATTCATCCATCAATCAGTAGATACGTAGAATCTCGCTGATTTCATCTCTTGGACATTGTTTCAACATTTCTCTACATTCATTGCACATAATAAATGTTCACCTAACAACCTTAGAAAATTCTCCAGAAAATTCACAATTATAAAACACGTGCAAGTCAATGATTTTGCTGAACAAGGCATGACAGGAGGGTTCGTGTTAATTTTCCTTATAAGAATTACTCGCACAGTATAAATTTCTTTTCTTCTACGTTGAGGGTATAGAGCAAAAAAATAGTATTCCTATAAAAGCCACTGCCCCTCATACTAATTGCAGCACAACTTCACACAACCACATTAAGTCAGAAACACCAATGATTACAAAAGCAAAAGAGCGAATGTAGGAAAGAGAAACATTGCATATTACTACAAGGCCAAAACAAGAAAACGAACTTACATCATCCAACAGCACACCGTCGCTGTAATAATCAATGTCAGGTGTAACCTGCATTGCACAAGATCATTATTGATTATTCAGAGATGCAATTCATTATCGATGAAGTTCAAAATTATCAAACGGTGGAAGTGACACCATATACCACCAGAACATCTTTACAAAAATATCGCAAAAATCACTTTTTCGTCACTACTTATGATAAAAATCATAATCAAATACTCAGTATAGTTAGCTCAAAGGAGTGTTCAAATTAAAACCGAACGCAGGAATTGTGGCAGCTATACGATTCAAGATAAAAGTTGACCAAATTAACCGCACACTCTTCAAATTGAAAACAATCTACGAAGAAATTTCGAGAAGGATGATAAGAATGTAAAACATACAGATTTGCAGAGGGGCCTCTGTTGAAGCAGATTCTGGCGCAGAGTGATGCAATAACCCCAACCACTAGGAATATTAGAGAAGTCACCAAAAACCCCATCTCCAATCTCGTTGCAACCGATTTAGCACTCAATTAACTCTTTACCTGTGTAGAATCAAAAGAAAAAAAATGATAAACAGATCCCCCAATCTGGTTCAAAATCACTACTTAAAACTTTCAGTTTTTTTGCACAAAAACAAAGAGTTACAGACGATCTGAAATGAAAACAATATGGAGTACGAAAGCTTCAAATGGAATTGTAGCCATTCAATTGGATCGGGACATTGATAAGAACCCTCGAAATTATTGAATGAGTAAGTACATAAATATGCATAACATATACATAAACAATCTATAATAATAATAATAATAATAAACGCGTAGAACATGAGGGAGAGAACCTTAAATTCCGGCGACCGGCGAAGCTTCCGCTGTTCGATCCGGTGTCGATTTTGATAAGATTCAATTTGTTCTCAGATTATTAGAATTAAAAATTCAACGTGCGAGTTGTGATTCATACCGATATTTATTTGGGCCTCGATTTATTATAATTTGAATATTTCATATATTGTTTTGGGAATAATAATATGGGCCCATTGGGCCCTTATGATAATTGGGCTTAACGACTGTTTAGCATTATTATAGAAAGATACAACTTTCCACTTTTATTTAGACTAACAAACTTGATGTGAGCATAAGTCACTTGCTTGGATCATTTTTATTCGTCGATACAGAGTAAAGCCAGATTTTATCCCACTTATCGAGCATATTGAAACGTCCATATAAGTAAAATGCGTCATAAAATTAAAAATCATGTGAAATAGGACTAAAAATACTATATTCGCAAAATTATTGTATGTAAAACTAAAACATGACAAGTTAGAGGACTAAATTCTTAAATACGCCAACATAGTGGACCAAAACTACATAAATTCAAGAAATTAGAACATCCAATTCTTTTGTAGCTCAAGTATCTATTCGAATATTCCATTAGCTTCTCCTTCACAAGCTCCCCTACAAATCGGAACTCTTCGATCACCCTCACATCCGCACCGTTCCTCATCACCGGCGGAAAGAACAGCCAGAAGCTCGTCGCCACCACAAACCCAACCGTCAGCGGCCCGCTCACGAACCAGGGCAGCCGCCACTTCCTCCCGGCCAAAGCCACCTTCACTCCAAACTCCACCACCACACATACACCCTGAACAACAAAAAACATGGTCATCTCCCACGTCGGGCTGACCCGAGTAATGTACCAGAAAAACAACTCGTGCATAAGCCCCGAAACAACAAACGCCGCCAGCACGGCGGGCAGCGCCGCCCAGTCTCCGCCCAACACCGCCGCAGCGGCCGACCAAACCGGCCTGTAAACCGTCTGGTGCAGAATACTGCTGACCGTGAGGTTCCACCGCCTGCCCCAAAACTCCCGGAGCGAGGACGAAAGGTACGGCTCGTCGGAGGCGGGCTCCAGCTCAAACCCTAGAAACGCCCCCACCAGCAAACTAGAAACCTCGACCAAAATCTCGACCGATAGAAAAACCAAACAGCAATAAGCAACCAGCACAATTTTAGGGTGGATGTAATCTCTGCATTCGTACAGTATCGAGATCAGCACGACGGAGATTGGGATTTCGGTGGCCAGATTTAACGGCAGTACTTTCTTCGACTTCTTAGGAGCCGCCGTACTTCTTCCGGCGGCGTCGGTTTGGGGAGGCTTGATCTTCAAGGGGAGGGCGGCGGTGGCAATGAAAGCGGGCAGAGATTTCGGGGCTCCGGCGGATGAAATCGGGCCACGATCGAAGGCAAAGAGGAGCAGCTTGAAATTGGCAAGCCAAGTGATGAAGAAAACAGTGACTGCAGTGAAGAAGGCGGAGTTTGTGTGGAGTGGAAGAATGGAGAAGATGTAGAAAATCGGGGAGAGGGAAAAAAGGCGGCACTTGCCCTTGGGCAGAGTTGCTGAAATGAAATGACAGTAACAAAGAGAAGCGATTACGGCTAACCAAACGCGGCTTAGATTATTGATCTCGCCTCCATCAACAACAACCACTGTCATCATCCTGGAAAACTGTAAATTCCTAGAGAGAGAGAAACTAACTTGGAAATATTGGAGATGATTGTTATTTTAAATCATGGCCACCTTTGAGTAATTACAACATCCGTTGTTCACATATAACCTTAAAATCAGAGAGAAATTTCGAAAATAGTTGGTTGATATTTTCATCCTTCAAGTAAGTCAAAAATTAAGGTAACAAACTTGTACTCCGATCACTCATATTACATGTTTAACTACTAACAACCAATAGATAAACTATATTTTGGGAAAATTAGTATTAAAAAAAAATAAATAAAAAAATCCTTGTTTGGAAATTGCATTGAGATAGGTTCATTATGTAGAAATAATTAGGGATTATTTTTTCGCGAAATTTTGGATTAAATTGGACGTATTCTGAATTAAATTTGACGTAAATCGACTGCAGTTGATTAAAAATAAGTTGATTTATTAATCGACTATTGTTGATTAACAATACTAAATTGATGGAAGAAAAATCAGAGTGAATATTAAAAAAAAAATCGAAATGTTATCATTTTGCAAAATATTGTATTTTCAAAAAGCACAGAATATACAAACTTCGTACCAAGATTGAGCCCTTCAAACATGCATGCAGTAGCACTATGTAGAATTCGCCAAAGCCATTCTGGAGTTGATGCACACAAGCGAAGCCATCAATTTTGACGTGCCGATGCATAATATTTCCGACAATTAGGTTCGAATTTTGAGTGCAACAAAGGAGAACTCAGTCTCGATCAGACGAGGCGCAAGTCCTAAGCTCATATATTATAGAACTTCACAAGTGTCACTCATAAGACCAAAAAAAATAAAGTTCCCATGTAGCCAATAAAAACAGTGAGACCCAAAATATGTACTGATTCATTAGCATCAACCATCAAGTATAATACAAAACAAAGACCAACCGCCCCACTAAACAAAACATATTTATCTTCCAACAAAAAACGGAGTTTTCAACTCCAACCTATATACGCAATTACATTGTGCCCCGTGAAAATCTACTCATTAAGCCAACCCGAAGAAGAGTTGTGCTGCGAATGTGGCAAGTACGGGCGCTGTGCAAAACCTAAAGAGCCACCTCGAGGAACAGGTCCTGGAGTACCTGGAGGACGGTACATCACACTCGGATCATGCATAGGTGGTGGTCTGTTGTTGTTCATACGAGCATGATTTAACTCATCCAAACGAGGAGCATATCTCTGCATTGTAGATGGTGTACTGTTCATCTCGTTGTAACTGGGGATAACAGCTGGATGATTATGTTGTCCACCGTATCGAGATGGAAATCCAGGTCCAGGATAGGATGGGGTAACAGGTCTCGGACTCCAAGAATTGGGTTCTTCTCTCCTTAAACCATAATTAGGGTTAGGGCTTGGAGCAGCGTACCTCCTCACCAAATTTCCCACAGCCCCTTCATTTCTACCGTATGCAGCAGCTTCAGGGTAAGGCTGATGTGGTGTATGTAAGTTACTTCTATTCGGCTGGTGATAGTCAGAATGAACATGCGATGGAGTTCTGACAAGTTTAGGTGGATATGGTTCCAATGAATTCCCACCAGCTACACGAGGTGACAGGTGACGCAATTGAGAGCCTTTGCTGGAGGACAAGTTGTCCTCCGGTGGTAAATTAATCGATTGCCTTTTCCTTTTCCCTTTGCCATCAAATTTATTTGAATTTGGTTCGGAATGATTTTTCTCCTCGGCAGGGTTCTTATCCCCTTCATTGCCTCTGCTACCATCACATGGCAAACTTTCCTGGTTGCTCGAAGCCACCATAGCGTCGTCTTCTTGTTCCTGATTTTCAGGTTTATCGGGATGTACAGTTTGGACGTGCATTTCTTTACTACTCTCCAAATTTTCAGGTTTATCTGAATATACAGTTTCGGCGTGCATTTCTCTACTACTCTCTTGATTTTCAGGTTTATCTGGATGTATAGCTTGGACTGGCATTTCTTTACTACTTTCCTCCAATCTATAGTTCTTTCGAGCGCCAGACGAATGCCCATGCTGTTCAGCAATAGCCTTGTGTTTGGGCGCCAAATCTGGACGACTCCATAAGGAGAGTACTGGAGCAATCAAGTTCCAATCCTCAATTTCTTTGTCATTTACATCCACAGATCCAGGTAGATAGAATGTCTGAAATAAACAGACAGCACATTTAAGAGCACTCACAAACCACTCTAGACAGAGATATGTCCGAAGGAAAATAAACAGAGGTCATTAAAATATCGAAAAAACTACTAATTACCCTGCCGTTGAACATCTGATCGTCCTCCCAAACCAGATTATATGGATATGCCTTTTTATCTAACCTGATCAACAGAAAGCAAATAAAGATTGAGACTTCTCAGACGATCTCAATATGCTGTAATATTTTTATTTTCTATTTTTTAACATAATAAAAAAGTAAAATACCGCTCTGTTTCCCTTGGAACTATAAGGATTATGAGTTTTGGTTTGAACTCGAGAGCTTTATTGATGAATTTGTTGGCAAGGGCAGCGTTATATCCAAAGGGTGGGTTCAGCCCCATTATCTACCCAACCAAAGAATCAGTTATAAATAATTTGACGTCAAACATGAAATTTATGGGTGTAGATAGAAAAGCTTATCTCACCAACTGTGACCCATCTGGCAACTCATGTGGTCTTACACCCATCCAGTCTCTTTGCTCAAAATTGAAGTCATTCTACAAAACCAGACCGGCATGAAAATATATACAAATATAATAAAGATATTCAGGTCATTGTCGTTCGAGTGATTTTTTGTCCCTGTAGCGAATAATTTTCGGGACAAACAACTTATATTCCAAGTTGCTGAAGAAAAACATATTTTCACCATGCGACAGGTGTAGCATGTATCGAGTAGCTACACGTGATGCGAACAATGAGACAGTAAGAACCTTACAAGTATTTCATAATTCTCAAAAACAAGTAGATCCAAAGACAAACTGTGGAATCACTTAGTAGCATATAAGGCATTACAAATATTAAAATGTGATAATAGCTGCTATCACCTTTGGTTGTAGAATGTCGTAGTTTTTAAATGAGCATTTCTTTCCTATCTCGTCAACCTTCTTTTTCATAAGGCAGCTGAAATCGTTCGAACCACAACAAAAATCAACTAGCTGATCAAAGAAACAATAAAAGTTAGAAGGCCAAAAAAGATTGGTCGGATGTAGATTTAAGAAATTGTATAAAAAAACCACTAACATCAACCTACTTCAAATCTTGAATGACATTTTGAACTTATCATCTCAAGTTCAAGTCAACAAAGAAACTGAGGATAATAATGTATAAGAGCATATTCTCAAACTCTCAAGTATATATTATAGTAATACAACAGTAAAGTCATGTAGATCTAGCAGAACCTTGTTCACTTACTGCTGTGCTATAAAAGACTAGTCACATCTGAAGGGTCACTTCTGAGACAGAAACACCAAATAAAAATTCCACTTATCTGGGTTTTGGAAAACCTAAGGATAATAAAAATAAACCGAGTTGATTCCGTTCATTGGCAATTTTGTTTCAAAAAAAAACTTTCAAACAACCATATGCTAGGCTACTGCTATGAATACGTTCACAAGTGTCTTCCATCTTCAGAAGACACCCAACAGCTCGAAACAGCATGATGACCCAACATCACTCCTATTTTACCATTTAACTGAATTATTAATTAAAAACCTGGACATTTTGGTAATTGTATAGTCACCACTCTCAATATCCCTGGTATGGACAGCTAAATTGATTCATCTGGGATTGACTACCTTACCTTCGCTATGATAAATGAAAATTAGTAAATATTATTAAGATTAAAAGTTTCCACGATTCACAAATGTATATAATAAATATTAAAAATATATACATTGATTAAGTTAAATAAATTTATGTGTGTCTGATACAAGTTCACTTATATTATTAAAATTGATGGTAATAAATTCCTTGTGACCAGGTTCAGAAGGCCCTAACTGGATATTTATTTGTATCCCTTTTACATGAACAATAAATTAATAATTTGGACTTAGAGAAAATCAGGCTTTCAACAATGGTTCAGGTCAGTTAGTTAATACAGATATGTCCTAAGGCCTACTTCTACTATTGCGGAAGCTAGAGTTGAAGTTGCCTAGATCACCAGCATAGTGCCGATTCATGTTAATACATCCAATATTGAAATGCACTGGAGAAATAAGAGAGATGGAAATACAGAGCACAAGTCTTTTCATATAAAAAAAATAAAAAGTTAAAAATTAAAAAAACTTATTACCATGTCACCATCGTGAACATACCAATGGAGCATGTCAACTATCTGCACATCGAATAAAAAATACAGAACATAGAAGAGGTCAATTTTGAAATGACAGAAAAAATTTCAAGACACTACTAAAGCAGGCAAGAAGGTCCGGTTGACAACAGTGGCAACAGTTGATTTAATATACTTCTTCCAGCGATTCCGTGGTTGCAAAAATAAGTAAAAATGGCAGTGCTGATAGAAAGGCTAGTCTGTCCATGCAGATCCACAAGTACATAAGAGAGAAGAATTGTGGCCACCGTATACCGAACACTTATTACAAGTAAATATGATAAACTGCAAGCCTAAGAACATATCTATGAGCTTAAATGCGTTGATTTCCAAATTGTAGAGACTGCCATTAATTGTCAGGCTAGAAATATTTCTTCTATCACAAACTTCTCTCATTATCACCAACGGATACAGAACATCAACTAACCTCTTTAAGCTTATCTATTTTGGTAAAGTGGCGACCAAAGGATGTATAGCGCATGCCATGCAGAAAAGGAGAAAGATACACACCCATCTTATCCTGCAGAAACAACAAAGCTACCATAAATATACAGACATCAAAACTATGAGAAGTCAGCGTCCTAAGTGACTTTAAAAACAGGTTCAAGAGTAATATAGCAGAACACCTCTAGATACAATTTTACAAGAATAAAACGAAAAACAGAACAGGTTCTTTTGAGGACATTTAGCTTGCAGATATCTAGCAACGAGAATCAGGATAAATGAAAATCACTTGTTCATTTATTGACATACAAATTTAAAAGATAGATAATACAGTGAGATTCAATCAGCACACTCACTTTCCATTTCGTGACCTGGCTGAGAAGATTATCCCCACAAACTGCTTTAGCATCCAGAATAGTTCCTCCTTCATCCAATTTTTTTAATGCAGCACGTACAGACTGCCATTACCAAAGCATTAACTTCTTCTTTTTTTTTTAGGAAAACTGAAGCATTAACTTCAATAAGATTAAACAAACAATGTTCTGCATAAGACCTTGAGTGCATACCTGAATAGCATTCTCCACCTTCCCCAATGTAACAGTGTCCGCATAAAATTTTGAATATTGACTATGTGTTGATGGTGATTTATGCCTTTCTTTAATTTGATCAAGTGTTATTGAGGATGAAGCATCTTTCATCAAGGTCAATATTCTGCAATACAATGAATATAGAACATTATAACTACATGAAAAAAAAAAAGGTTATATATCGCCATCCACATATCTAAAGCTGGTATCATAGAGATTGTCAATACATAGTTGGTTACCTATTTGTACGTATTATTTACTAAAGTAGAGATGCGGCCTAGGGGTCAGACAGAAAGAGATAGAGTGAACAACTAAATACTAGGAAAGGGCATCACCTTTTTCTTGCATCAGCATCTAGAGTGACAGAATTATGTATTCTCTTTGCTGGTGACTTAGTCTTCTGAATAGTCTTACGTTCACCAGGAAGACTTCCTCTGGTGCTAGATTTCACTGGTTCAGAATCGATACCATAAAATCTGGAATACAACTTCTCACCTAAAGATATCTCCCCTTCAGCACTTGTAGATTCTTTTGATTTCCCAAGAGAATTTGTATTTGTAGCCAGTTTCTGCCTTTTCAAAGGCCCTTCTGCAGGAATTTTCTCAACTCTTTTAGAAAGATCACCTTGCTTTGAACTGGCAGAGACTTTGTCAGCCCGTTTTGGTGGTTTTGCAAAATATTTTTTCTCATCATCTTCTTCTAAAGCCACATTTCTTTCCTTCACCAAATCTTTCCTTTTGCTGGTTTCTAATTGTAGCTTCTTAATTTTCTTTCGCTGAGGACCTGGAAATTTTATATGGTCTCTAACAGGCGTGAAAATATCTGGATCGATCTCATGTTTTCTGATGAGAAGGATAAAATTAGGTAAAACCGAATACCATGATAAAGCAGATAAAACAGAAGTTGGAACATTGAGGGGACTCACAAGCAGTAAACTAATACGCGGTTGGGAATCAGTCCCTCCCAAGCTCTTTGTATAATTCCTTTGTCCTCATCCGCATCCTTCTCAAATGCAATCCCCCTGTCAATAAATTCAAAACTCTGAACTAAGAAATGACACTGATACTAACTCCATTTGAACATGCAGAAGGACTTTAGAGCACCTTGGCAAACATTTTTTATGATATGCCCGTGGACAACGGCGACAGACGGCAAATTGCAAGTCAGGATTTGACCTCACTTCCAATTCCTTACACATATGACATTTGTGAGCGGGGCATGCAAATTGTTCTCCAGCAGCAATCTTTTGTCGGTGTTCTTCCACTGCAGATTTATCCCCAGGATGGAGAAGTTTTGCTACACAATGAGGATGATAGAATAGCCCACAAGCTCCATTAACACAACAAAAGACCTACAGTCAACAGCCAAATGGGGTCACACGTCCAGGGTAAGTATAGAAATTCTCTAAATGCAACTGAGGGACTCCAAAATGAACAGAATTTAAGATGAAAAGAATCCAAATGAACTCATAATCAAACTTTGGAAATAATATTCATCGGAGAGACTGCTGGAAGAATGAACATCTGAAAACAAGGGGAAAATTTAAGCCAAACGCAGGATGCGCGATCTAGTAATATATCTTAGTAGTCAAACTAAACATTTTAAAACCCTCGAAAATGAATAGAAAGAATATAACACGGTCAGTAATCAGACGAATCGACCGTAATAACAAAGCATCTCTCCATATGTACATATAAAATCTGTCTCGACAAAATAAAATTGAGCAAATAAATGCAATCAAAGTTCAAAAAAAAAGGAAATAACCATCAGGGTCTACATCAACCATCAGCAGAATTCAAATATTATAACACTTGAAAAATGAAATTAGTTCAGCGTTGAATCTTATTTAAAAAGAGGAAAAACCGTCTCCACAGGTCAATGACACATATCCTCCAGTCATGGGCTTTGTGAAAATATGACAGTCCAGAAAAATTGAAGAATAACATACCTCACAATCAGATGATTCATCAGAAGACCCCAATTCTCCGCAAGCAAAGCACTGGTGTTGCTTATACTCACAATTTTTACAATAGAAAGGAACAGTTTTCAGTTCCTGTTAACAAAATTGCATATATAATTAGAAGTTAATCCTGCCAAAAGCAACAGTCACAAGGGAAAGTAAAATCAGAGTAATGATAAGACACAAAACAGAGAAGCATACTTCTAGCTCTTCGTTAGTAAAGCCCAAAGACTCGCACTGAGATTCCTCACCATCTTTAACAGTTGCGTGGAATGACCTCATACATTTGCCGTCACAACTGATGTAGATCATGAGACAGATTTTTAACAGAAACATAAGAGTTGCATTAATTAATTGCAAAAGTTTCTTAAGGTATATAATTGGTAAATAGCAAATGATCATGAGAGAAAAAATTCAGACATAGGTTGATGTTTGTACATGATATACCATCTTGATAAGCTGTGATGTGCAAAGGATGAGAGTTTACACAAATCATGGTAGAAGTAATGGAGTAAGTCATGATAAATCAATCATTTACTGAAAAAGAGGAAGAAACTACAATGTCATTAACCATGCCATTCCAAAGTAATAACCATAGTTAGTTAAGACCCCCACGAGTGCACCATCAAAACCTAACCTTGTGTTCATTTTCTCCATACTAGCTAGAATAGCCACTTAGATTGTTTCCGCTCTTGCAAATCAATTTGAAATTTAATCCATGCTCTTGATATTTGGAGAATGTTCTCAGGGGAGATGAATGGTAAATATGGAAACTGAAGCAAAATAAGCAGTAGAAAAAAATGTTTTATAAAGCACATGAAATAATTGAAAGGTTAGCACTCGACAGAATTATACGAAAGGGAGAAGATAGTCTTTGAGAAATTATAGAACATAAAAGCAAAAGGTTTCAGATTTTTGTTGGTTTATTATATTACGGTAAGTCTTGTTATGACCTCTATGTGGATACCCCTCATGCTTGATAGAAGAAAAAGACTAATCTCATAGCACAACAAATAAATCTGAATATGCAGCGGGTCAAGCAAGTAGAAGCGTGATATCATTATAAAATCAAACGAAGCATGATGGATATTATTAAACACCAAGCTAAGATAAGGTTTAGTGCATACGATGCTTAAATGCAGAATTGAAGTCAAGATGAACATACATTAATAAATTACCACCATTATCACAAATTGCGCAAACAGAGTCGAAACAATCATCCTCATCAGACTCGTCATCACCATTTTCATCTATCTTGTCAAACTCCTCCAGATCTTCATTATCATCCGTATCATCAACTATAAAAGAAGGCTTTACATCCTGCCAAATAGCAACTGTTAGCTATGTATAGCGCCTAAGCATGTGCTAATGTATGTGTAAGAGAGAAGAGATAAAGACAGAGACAGAGAGAGATCATAACCGCGGTAAAAGTTCTCTTCCCCAAACTTTCATCTAGACATGTAGTCAAAAGCTGTTTAAAGAAAAAATAAGTTGTCAGCTTAAGAAAAATACCGATGCTTGAAAATCGATGAGGAGAATGGTCTGTCTACAAGTATAATGTCAGAGTAAACATCAATCACAAATAGACAGTAAATCCTATCCTCTTTATCTGGTTTGCTCTAGCCTAAAAAATATTAGCAGATGATCATGCAAAATAGGAGACCACTAAAAAGATCAAGCCACCAGGTGGAAGAACCAATTGTTAACCTGAACATTCAAGCTACGAGAGTATCCCTTATCAACAACATCACAACCTCACACATAAAAATAAGAAGGTCGATATATGATATCACAAGCACTTAATAGCATAATAACAAGTTGAACGTAACCTTAGAGACAACCTTTTCTACGTTATCTACTACTACAGTGATGGCCTTGTTACCTTGGAGTTTGCCAATGTTTCATCCCGCTTAACAGCTTCGTCAATAAACTGCAGATGATTTAAAAGATCATCCTCGGAAGGCCTTCTCTGGAACATACTAAAAAATTGCAAGAAAAACTGATGAATGAAAATACAAAAATAAATCAAAAAGGGATATCAAATGCGCAGCGAATTCTGTATTGACCTGAAGGATCTATTAAGATGATCCCACAAAGCTTTCTTCGATCGCTGAGGATTCCACTTAGCAAAGTGCAAAAAATGCACTGTGATCTGAATTGTTCTGATAGTGTCTTGGAAAAGATTTCTTGGCTTCAGGAGCTTGATCCAATTACCCTCTGCAGATAATACAGAGATCTCGGGCTTGTCGTATGAAAGATCAAACTTCCAAGCAATAACCTGCTTATATATAAGCCGAAGCCCATTATCAGTTTTCCCAGACAAGAAGATTGGTTTTCGCGTTCCTTCACGGGTCTCGCCTTTATTCCACTCCACAGGTAATTTGACAAATGAAATCAACTCCTCAGTATCAGAGACAAATTCATAATCTGATACATTGTCTAAAGCCAGTTCACATTCATCATCTGAATATGCCATCTCTTTCTCTGGTTCCTTCGCCCCATGATCTGAAGACGCCATCTCTTTCTCTAGTCCCTTCACTCCACCTCTCTTCTTTCACAATCCTAGCATATTTGAAAATGTGGGAATCACAAGCTAGAAACTAGACCCCCCATAAACGAAAAAACAATTATTTAAAGACAAACCTACCCCTACCCACCCCCACCCCCACCTCCCACCCACAGAAACACACACAAAAGAAAAAAAGGAATCAGCATATGAACTGTTAAAAGACCTCTTAACTTAATTTACTCTCTCTCAAGGAAAAACAAAGAAAGAAAAAGAGGGAAAAGAAAAAAGGTGATCAAGAAGGTCTCTCATACACCCTGAATTGCCATGAGCGCACAGAAACGATTCTGGCAATCATTTTTTTTTCCTTTTCATTCGGCAATTCATATCACAGACGCACAACACTCTGATAAACCAAGGAACTCTTCATGATAGATAATTCACCGAAAAAAAACAATTCCAATAATAATATTATGGATACTCCAAAACGAAACTTATAAACACGGTATAGTCACCTTGATCAGGATGAATTAAATTATAAACAAAATTAGGGCCTACAACAAAATACAGTGATGGTTACAAAAAAAGGTACAGTAGATTACCTTATACCACTAAGCCGCCATGACAATAGCCAGCAATTTCAGAGAAATCGCAGTGTAAAGGAAAAGCCCTAGTTGTTGCTCGCCGTCGGCCGTACCCAGAATTAAAATTGGTGCGGGTTTTGGCGGTTGGTTTCCTTTACTTTTGGAAAATGAAAAGAAATGGGTAAAAGGGTAAAAGTTGTAATTCAGAAAATAGATTACAAGTAAATCCCATCTAAAACTAAATTATTAAGTTTTCTTTTTTTCTTTTTTGAGTAAACTTAATATTTGTTTGGCAAAAGTATACTTTAAAGAAAACCTTTTATCTGGACAATAAGGTATATTAATTAATAAAGATGTTCCTAGTAGGGCTCGCAATTTTGGTTCCGGTTCCATGGATTCGATTAAATCAAATCGCCACCCCCTAGATGCGAGTGAATTTCCATAAATTACCCGATGAAAGAACAACTAGGGATCGCCCCAAGAATCCATTCAATATTAAAGATACTCGATACTCAATTCAAAATGGTTCATGAAAATGTAGTTTCGACTCGTTTTATTTTTAAATAACGAATCAAATTTGACCATACATTTTCGCTTGATAAGATACTGAGTTCGAGCTCAATTTAATTTAAGCTCAATAAAAATGGAAACATGCATCCGTAAACATAACTAACGCCTAACAACTTCACAAAATGAATCTGCACCTACAAATCCAATGATTTGTTCTAAATGGAGAAAATCAAGAATTCTAAGATCAAAAGAACACGTGAAGAAATCAAGAACGTAGCCGCGATACGAAGTTAATTGCAATACAATGACATGATCAAGTATTATGCTATAAATTAGCAAAGATTTACAGGCCAAAAATTGATTGAAACAATTTGTATATCAAACTGACAACGGTTCTCAAAGCAAAATTCAATCAAGAAAAAAAACATGTGTATAATTTTTTTTGTTCCCTTTGTAAAACTGAGAGCATATATATATGTGTGTATAAAGCTTTTGCAAAACAGGACTTCATCATCCCAGAAAACTGACCTACAAGTATTTTGAAGTATATATATATATGATATAATATACCTAATATTTTTATTTCTAAAGTCCCTAACAAAATTACCCAGCTACTATTCACTCTCCAGTTTCTTTCTCCTCATTCCCCACTATTGAAGCAGACGTTGCAGTATCAGACGGTGGCTCGTCTACTTGTGCAGAAGATGTGACCGAATCCGAAGCCGCGTCATCAATGGCAAGGCTCGATATTTCAGAAACAATTGAGCAATCATCTTCGACTACGCTCCCCGATGGTGCAGGTGAAGCCTCACGAGAATATGCTGAAGAATCTTTCGTGAGAAGCAGATCAGGAGTAGGGACAAAAGATGGAGAAGCAGAGCCATTGGTTGTAGGTGAAGGAAGAGCAGCTGCACCGGAAGCAGGGGATGGGTTCTCGTCAATGGAAGGTACCGGAGAACCGCCACGGCTACTGGCGGCAGGTGATGACTCTGATTCGTCCACGGGCTGCTGAAGGCTCCAGTACATAATACTGGCTGTTAGTGTAAGTATCATTTTTTGGTTTACCTGTCAATAACATCAGTTGTTACTTACTAGTGTTCTTGTTAAATAAGAGAATGACAAATTGAACAAGAAAATAAACAAATTGCCCACCTCTATGATATCCTCGGGCAACAAGAAAATTGAACAGCCGAGCTTTCTTGCAACACTAATTATGTAGGTAGCATTCAGTTTCTTCCCCTCATCTACAAAAAGTCAAGTTCCAGTCAATGCTTTTCCGAAGTTGGACAAAGATATGGACCATTGAACCATAATAAGTGTAGCAGAAGATCAAAGTAGAAGTTATGTCTCGTGAGAATGCAGGAAAATAGTAAGGCTGAAACTAAAACTACAAAAGCAAGGCCAACCTTTGGTAAATAGTAATTCATATACGACTCGAAAGTGACATTTCCTCCATGAAGACAATTTTAATGAACTTGTAACCGAAATGCAATAATACACCAGTGACACTTTAGTAATGAATGCAAAATCTTAATCGGGTAACTTAAACTTTTTGCTACTAAACATGTAACAATTAACTGGGATTAATTAAGTTTACAGTTGGCAACTTACCACTTTCACCCTTGGATACAAGGTTCCAATTAACAACTCGTGGCTCACATGCACTGAGAAGCTCAAGAAAGAACAACCCATTTGAAAGGCTCTTATCCTACACAAAGCATTCAAAATATCCATCATCGGAGCCAGCCAAAAATTGAAATGTAACTGTAATAAGCAAGATATGACGTACGCAAACTGAAGAATATAAGCTTGTTACCAACCTTGAAACTTTCCATTTTAGCTTTTCTGCCTGAATTCTTCACTTTTTTGTTGGCCCAGTTCAGAATATCAGCATCTGTGATCTCCTTTTCTTGGAAACGGGATCTTAATTTTTTCAGAAGTTGAAGCATATTAAACCTCATCAACTGCCAAAGGAAAGCTGCAAGTAAACCAAAGGTAATCCAAATTTTAGTTTCAATTCATCCATCGACCAAATCTGATTTTATAAGAAATGATAACAAAGATTACCACCTCATCAACTGGTAAAATTGGACAACAGAAAACAACGGAAACACTAAATTATTAGGGGAACAACATCGATGTCCAGAGTAGAAAACAAGAACTAGAGCAGGAGGCAAACACGTAAGCAATGCATCTCCGTCATCTTTGGATTTATTTGAAGGAAAATTACAAGAAAGCAAAAGCCCAAAAACAGCATAAGCTACATTGCAAATCGTCATGCCAAAATCTCATCAAAAGACAGTACTTGATAAGGAAACAGAGTTAATAGAAGCATTTTCTTAATATTTTCCATATATTTTAGGTTAAAATATCAAAAAGCTCAGATGGGAAGTTCCTAGTACTGAGCAAATATCTTTCATCTGCTGGACATAAGATAAGGCTTAAACAACTGCCATGATTTCTACAATACAAACAAAAGAGAGCAAGAAAATCACTTACCAAGTATAAGCTTTTTATTCCCTTGGACAAAATCATTTCCGGCTACATTTACAAGGGAGAGTTTCAACTGCTTCCCTATTCTAACGACTTGGTTGCAGTTCTCCACTTTCCTAAATGGCATTTTTATAGGAGGTTTTGTTGCCTGCTTCCAGTTGACAGATTCTGGAGAAACTTTATCCAACACTTCCAGAAGTATCCACCTGCGTACGTGTGATGCTGGATTAATATGTGGAAAAAGCTAATATGACAGATGCCAGAAAATGCAATCCAAACTGAAAAGCTAGTCAACAAATCATCAAAAAAGAGAAAAAGAAAAAAAAAATGTCGACATAAGAGAGTTGTATAAAGCTTTGAAACTAACCCATTCCTAACGTCCTCAAACAAGTTATTGACATAAGAGAGAATCCCAAGACTGTTAATCCAAAGGCGGAAACATCTCTCTTCTCTAGACATTAGCTCATCATCTGTCATCATCTCAGCAAAAGAAACCTTTTTGGTATCTGTGGACAATCCATTCCTGGAAAAAAAGAAATCAGTTCCCTGAGAAATTCCCGGAGATTTCAGTAGCAAAGATATATGAAACAAATGTTTATTAATTGAAGATATCAGAACATATAATCTCAGTAAAACAGGAGACTCTTTCAGAGACGAAAGAACTAGATATCAAGAGTACACATATAGCACACAATAGCAAGATACTTGAACACGCTACATTGAATAAATATAGATTTTTTATTACCTATCAAGAATAACAACACAGCACAGAATTGCAAAATATATGGAGATAATACATAGGTTTAATATAGATTTTTTTATCTAAATATGTGAGTGGTGAATTAAAAGCACAGCCCAAGTCCAGTATGTGCCAGCAATAATCGGGTAGAACAACATTAATTCCTTATCAAGAACTTGTACCAGATTTACAAAAGATTAAAATAGCTTTAACATCTAATTCTCCGTTCCTTCCCCATAATACCAAAATGAATAAATTGATTTGTTTACCTCTGGTGGAATATTTGTGCAACAAAAGCAAGATTTAAATTAGATGATCCCTCCACAATATCCTCTGGGGATAGATATCTTTTGCAATCCATTTTCTCTGCATGTTCTAGAACCAAATTAGCCCTTTCAGTGGGATCCTTTGCATCTAAGGTTGCAGTACTGCAGTGCTCTGGAGCGAGTACGTTCAGCAGGTAAGCATAAGCCTCTCCGTCCTGTAGGACATGACAGGACACCAAAATTACGACAGCTAAAAGTAATTTTTAACTGTAATCCTAGTATGTCTATATATGAATTATAGTTCAGAGAAACAACAGAGTCCTAGTATGTCTATGAATAGACAAAAAGTGCCAATAGCTAATCTCCAAATTAAAAAGATCTCAAAAGTAGAAGTCCAAGTTTGATAATGCTTATATTTTTTAACTCGCCAAAATGTAAGTGCCAACGAAAAGATCTGGTATTCAGGCCACCTCACGGATGGCCATAGGCAACACAAGGAAATATTTTCACCATCAAAACAATCACCAACAAAAAATTGTTACTACAATATTAATCATAACACAATACACCTTCAAATCAGACGAAAAATTTGATACAGTTTTCTTGTAGCCTGCTTTCTTGAGATGAAAATTCATCCACTTCAACAGAATTTTTTCTGGTGCAAGTCCCATGAGCTCCTCAACATCCTGCATGTATTAATTAACACTTTAGCAAAGTGTATAATTAAGCTCATTCTAAGTTATACATTGTGGACTGAGGAAATTTGACTGCTTAAATCAATTGAGATTTAAAAGTAAATGCAGAACATTACGTTGTTGTCCTCCACCAGTTCCAAGAGCTGGGGTGTCTTTCTGAGATTGAGATCTGACAATAATTGGATCTGAAGGTAACACACAAATGCAGCAGAAAGAACTTATATTAGTAATGATCAACAAGTACACCTAAGTTTGCTATATGCTATTCACTGTAATACAATAATCGTCTCAATGTCCCTTTCTCCTTCTATTTATAACGAAACAGATTGAAAACCTAAGAAATGTTATGAAGGCCAAATGTACTAACCTTTATAATTTGAGAAATTAATCCAAGTAACAGATGAGGCTGCAATGGAATAAAGAAAAACAATATAGTGATCTGGACAGCTAATGATTAATAAGAGAATCCACATCACGCAAACTTATCAACAATAAGCTCAACTTACTCTTCCATCAATAAGGTCCTGAGTGCCAATATTGACTACTGTGCATCCAATAGCCTTTGCAGAGTTAAGGCAAAGTGTGTGATTCTCGTTTCTTTCCCATGGATTGAGTACTCTTTTTGTGTTGATAGCTCGCTCATCTATTGTGTTAGGCACTGCAACATTGATCAGCTTGCTACAATAATTCAAAAGGAGAATAAAACATCAGAAATAATAAGTGTCGACGCCATTCAGGAGCAGAAAACCAAGTCAAAGTCTGTCAGGTTAGAATACCATAAAAGGACTCCATCCTTAGCAAGATCATATAAAGCATTTGACGATGCATCGATTGGAAGAAATTGCTTCAGAAATGGGTCATCCCTGAGGTAGCTATTGATATGAGCAACATACGAAGCCTTTTCAGACTCTATGATAGTGTGAAGAAGGGTCGTTGTGGTGGCTTTAAGGATGGTCGAAGAGGTCTTTGAATTCCCGGATTTGACGCTCGCTCTACTTTGCAATTCCAAGTATGACTGATTGTTGGAAGCAACGATAAAGACGTTATATACAATCCAACTATATATCAATGAGAAAAAAAATTATGCCACTTTGCACTTCTGTCAACCATTTCCTCAACAATGTGTTTGTACCCCATAATCCAAATCGAGCTAACAATGCATAACATACTTAAAAAAGCTTACCCTGAGGAAGTCTTCAAATTCTACCTCGTCGTTAATATCACGACCTGATTCTCCCAATCCTTGCCTAATCTCCTCCTCGTTAAATGTGTGACTGACACCCTTCAACTTCATCATCAGAGATGGCAAATCTCCAAACGTAACTTTACCATTCTGATTCTTGATTGATATGAACTACAGAAAGAAACAGCAAAAAACAAACCCCCATTCATGTATTGTATACATCAAATTAAGAAACTGCACTTAAACTAGCTTCACCAACTATCGAATTAACGAAGCGCATATTTACCAAAAAGTAAGCCCACCAATTCCACATTGATTCAATAACAACAGCCCATGATATAATCGCATCAGCCAACTCAAGGATTCATATCCAGAAAAAAAATAAACAAAAAAAAAGATGGGGATAAAGGAATGCTTACTTTGGATTTGAGGCCGCGAAGCTCGACTTGCGTGAACTGGCTCTGAAGCCATTGATCGGAAACAATAACTCCCACAAAACTAGACATCTCGTCTTTTGCCCCCGCGCCACCACAAAATGGCGGGGAAAATGTTCCAAATCACAATAAAATGAAGTGGTGATTCACCCGAGATTCAAATCTCCGCCTCAATCCAATAAAACCAATATACGCAGGAGAAAATGGGGAAAAACAACAACCATGCAACAGAATATAAACACTACGAATGGATAAATCTCCGATGAATACAGTTGCGTTCCTGCCAAACAAAAATTGACAAAAAAACTAAAATTAAAATTAAAAAATTCAATCTGAGAAACACAATCGACAACACGCGAATATGTGCAGGCGGCAAGATTCGAAGAACGGTTAAAACGACGATGTGGGGGAGAACGTGGGGGAATTGAACAGTTTTACATGCATACCTGTCAAAGGCAAATCAAAGATTTGTGCAACTCGGTATTCTTTTTTTTTTTCGATCTATTTATTCTTTTTTTTTTCTTAGTTTATTTGAAGATTTGACTGCTCGATGTGAATTAATGGAAAATGGAGGTGCGAAATTGCAAATGCAATTGCTTCGGTGAAGGGCAAAGGAGAGAGAAAGTAGAGAGAGAAAGAGAAGAGGAGAGAGAGATTTTTGGGTGTGGACAGACACGCCAAATGACTGAGGGAAAAATTGAAGCCAGTTATGGAGGCCCAATTTCGACAAGGCGAGACCCCACACGCGCCCATGATTGGCGACGGATATTCACGCGCTCTGCTTGTCTCAACACCTCTCAACTGTTTGTAATTACACCTCATCTCTTTATTGCGTCACAATAGCCTGCCTGTTTATTATCTCCTCTTATTGGATAAAATCAAAAAATCTTTTATGTTATTTTTATTTTATTAATATAAAATTAATTAAAATAATATTATGTTAATATGATCTTCTTACTAATTTTTTTGGGAAAAAAAAAAGAATATAAATAGCAATTGAGAAAAACCCAAACAAATTATATGATTATTTCAATTGATTCGTACATATTATAAATATATATTTTTGTAATTTAAAATTGATATTGATAATCGCACAGGTGAAATATTAGTATAATCTAATTTTTTGATTCATGTATGAGTTCAGTTTCATCAAATTAATTTAGTGTTATTTAATTTTATAACAAATGGAGTAATATTTTTTTGTTTTTTTTATGACAAGTAAAAAGCAATCGAATTATTAGTTGATATTTTTAATATCCAATAATTAGTTAGTGATTGATTTTATTTTATTTTTGTAGCCATCCACAAATTTTGGTGTGGTTGTAATTGATACCTAAATTTGTGGGCTAATGAAGTTTGAAGGTTCATCCACATATGTAATAAATATTTTTAATTTATTTTTACACGATATAACAATTAACAAACTAAATAAGGATCTATAACACAAGAGAGTTTATATTCAACTATTTACCGGTCAATATATTATGATAATCTAATCATTATATATTACATATAATGCAATTATGACATCAATTAAAACAATAATTCAACCATTATTCACTAAATGCATTATATCGTGACATTTATGACATTTATTTTACTGAATTTGATGTCATAATTGCATTATTTTCTAGAAATATTTTTATTTCATATTATTTGTCGCTTTAAAATTTTAATATTCCATTAAATACAAATTTTTTTATCTTAATAATTCAACTCTAAATATTAACTCCCTCTAAAAAATGACGGTTAATTTGGAACCAGAGAAGTATAAATTGTCTAGATATTATTTATTTATCAAAACGAAATAAAAGTATGACTCAATAAAATAAATAAATAAACATAGTCTGACACACACTATTCTGCCTAACTCACTATATAACAGTAGACACTACCTTACAATAAATTGGCACTAATTACTTTGACAAATAACCACACCTATTTCATTATTTGCTAGTTTCAACTTTCAATTATTTATGACGTAATAATTAATTTCACTTCCATCTTATATAATCGAATTATTAACTGTTTAATGTGTACATATTATGATTTATGTACACAACGTGCTGAAATTAAATTAATGATATTCATGTGACACTTTCAAATGGACTGCACGCCTCTTTGTTTGTTTTAAAAATTAGTTATATTTTGTTGTAAATATTAAATGCAAGCAGATGGCCAATACTACATTACACTTCGCCCCGTTTGGCTGGGATACTAGTCGTAATTAACTAAATAATTAAATTTTGTTTCGTGTTATGGGTTTTTAGGGTTTAAGATTTAGGGTTTTAAACTGATGTTAATAAATTCCCGAAAATACCCGTTCCGTTGTACATCGACCCCCTACGATTATAATTCACCTTACCTCGAGCTCGGTCGAGCCAGCTTGACTCATCATCTCTCGGCTCGAGACGAACTCGGGTTCCTTTGAAGTTAATTTCTCATGTCGAAGATGGCCTTATTCGATTTATTTGGGCTGCCCTAAATTGGGTATTGCTCTTGTTGGAAAAGCCCATATGAGATTCTGGCCCATATTAAATTTGTTGAATTTTAAATGCAAATCAGGAAGGGTGATTTGGTAATTTAACTGGTGAAGGGTGATTTGGTAATTTAAGTACTATATATATAATAGAGAGAGAAAGTGAAGGATTGTTGAGAGAGAAACAGCATCCCAAGCGTTTTAGAGAGAGAGAGAGAGCGCGACAGAGAAGATAAAAACTGAGTGTGAATTTCTCATTACTGGGAGAAACGGAGTGATTGTTCAGTGGCAGATTGGTACAATCGATGAGCGAGAGAGGGGAACCAGCACCGCCATCGGAGATGGTGGTGACGGAGCAACAAATAGCGGAGGCGCTGGGCTCTCTCCTCCGCGACATCAACGCATTCACCACATTGAACGGCGTCGTTCAGCAGCTCGAATCGAAATTAGGCGTCAATTTGAACCACAGAACCGACTTCATCCGTGGCCAGATCCAACAGCATTTCCTCCACATGCAGGCCACCAAACCCCAGAATTTCATGCCCCACCACCAGGACCGTTTCCCCCACCTCCAACCCCCCAATTTCCACGCCGCTCCCTCCCCCCATCACCCACCCCCGAATTTCAGCCCCCATCACACCGCCGAGGGTTTCATTTTCAGCACGCCGCGAACTCAATTGCAATTCTCGCAACCTCCGTTTCCGACTCCGACTCCGACGCCGCCGGTGGGTGTGAAAAACCGCGCTGCTGCCACAGTCGGCGCTTCCACCAAAGAGAGGTGATTTTTCTATTTTCCTCAAAATTCATGATTTTCCCCCTTCTTTTGAGAAAGAAAGATAAGCTTTTTGGCATGGGGCCGTTTGGTTGGTGTCGAGTCTGGGAAACCGACCTTTAAACTGCCCACCACCACCTAGGTCATAGGTTTTCCAATTTTTTTTTATTAATTTAGTATTGATTTCCTAGTTATATTTCTTTGTTTACTGGTTCGGTTACTATTTTCAAATTTAGCTTCGTTTGTTACACATTTCATAATGCTGACAATATAAAATTGTGTAGGAATGCAAGCACTTGTTCTTTCTTATGCTGATGAAAGCACATATAACCGTTGCATTCTGCTCATAAACCATTTAAAAACTGTAGCATCTTTTTTTCTTTCTTCAAATTATTCAATACTCCAAATATCGTTTAGCCCTTCAAACGAAGAATCAGTCAACAACAGTAGAAGTGAAGATATAGAATTATCATAAGCCTTGTTTCCAGGAATTGCTCCGAGCACACTGATATTCTGCTTAGCTTATTAATTATTTCTCTGGCTTGATGTGCTTTGTCTGCAACACTTTTTTGCAGTGCTCCAACTGTAAAAAAGAGGAGAGGTGGCCCAGGTGGCCTGAACAAACTGTGTGGTGTTTCTCCTTTGCTTCAACCCATTGTGGGCCAGCCCACCTTGGCGAGGACTGAGGTCTTGTGGCTGTACTCTCTATTTTTCTCTTTATGTTTCGTCCGGATCAATATTTGTGCTTACCTTCTAAAAAGAAGTGTGTTTTGCAGATTGTGAAACAGTTGTGGGCTTACATAAGGAAAAACAACCTTCAAGATCCAAACAATAAAAGGAAGATAATTTGCAACGATGAGCTTCGTTTGGTATTTGAGACAGACTGTACAGACATGTTTAAGATGAACAAATTGCTAGCTAAACATATAATCGCACTTGAGCCTACAAGTATGGATCTGAGTGTAAACATTGCTTTGTGTTCTCTGTCCGGTGACTTTGATGCTTATGATAAATTTGTAATGTGATATTTTTGCAGAACCGAAAGCTCAAAGTGCTAAGAAACCAAAGGTTGATGCAGTGGAATCTGGAAGTAAAGTCGACGACCCTGTTCCCCATGTGATAATATCTGAAGCACTTGCCAGTTTCTTTGGAATTGACGAGAGGGAGATGTCGCAAGCAGAAGTATTAAGACAGATGTGGGAGTACATAAAGGTCAATCATCTTGAGGTATGCAACTGAATAAAATGATTTTGTTTCTTTCTTTTTATTCCAATTTTGTTGCTCTTTCGTTTAATTAAGAAAGAATTGGCCTTCAGTTATATGCTTGAAATATAATTGAACTTGTTCTGCTGCTGTTAGGATCCTTCAAATCCAACGGCTATCATTTGCGATGCAAAACTACAAGAGCTTCTTGGGTGTGAAAATATTTCAGCACTGGGAATACCGGAAATGTTGGCACAACGTTGCTTATATAAGAAGCCATGACCAAGCGGTCAAGCACTGACTGGTAAGTAGAAGGCATCAATTGTTTTGAGTTCTGTGATCTTTTGTTTCTAATACGAGTTTGTAATACTTGAAAAATATTTGCTATCAGTTTGAAGTTCTTTTTACTTTTCCCTTTTGCAGATAAATCCTGTTGACCATAACTTATTTCTGTTCTTGGACCATCTCAGAAGTTTCTTGGTAAGAAGGTTCTATCGGTTTCCGTTTTCGATCATTTAGCTATCAAGTAATGAAGTTGCTTATTTCACCGGCGGCAGTTCCGAAGTTATCATTATCTGTAGTAACTATGGGTTTCCGTTAAGGTTAAGACATATATTCGTTGTAACTTCCCAAACACTGTAAATATAATGAAGGTAGGAGAATAGATGTAAAAGCAGGATATATATTTTACTACTGCTATGCTTTTTGTAGAATGATTATCAGGCTTTAGATCATAGATTGATATATGTATGATGATATCTATTTTTAGGCTGCCTGATTCAGTTTATATTCCTGCTTATTGAAGTATAATGAACTATGGTCCTAGTATTGATTAATTCAAAAGTTAACCGAACTTATCCTGTGATTTTTCTTTTTAACCGATTGTTATCCAGTGTTAACTGGATTTCGTATCGTTCGATCTTATGTTTTTATGTAAGTATTTATATTCCGGGGCAAGCTCAGATCTCCATGTCACAATAAGAATGCAAATGGCATCATCTTTCGTATGGAAAATTTTCACCAACGCATCACTTATTTTCTATTGCAAAATCCGGGGGTATTTTTGTCATCTCATAGAAAAAAAAGCGAAGAAAAAATCGCACACGCATGCTGCATGGTAACTTAATTTGGTTAGGTATGATTTTATATATATTGGTATTAATTAATTCCAGTCCCATGCATCCATGGCTTTTGAGATCCTACACCGGGTGAAATACACCGGGTAGATCTTTACCATTAATATACACACAAACACACACACACCCACATTGGTGTGTGTAGATCAACGGTGAAAAATCACCCGGTGTAACCTTCACCGGGTGTAGGATAGATAAAACCTGCATCCAGGGGCGGACCCAGGGGGTTTTCTTGGGGGCGGAAATATAGGGGTAATTTAAGAGAGATTTTTTTTTTTGTTTTTAGGGACTAAAGTGTACAAAATCAAAAGTTTGGGGGCGAAAGTGTATAAACTAATACATAAATACCCGAAAAAAAAAAAAAAAAACAAACAGCTTAAAAAAAATCTTGGGGGGGCGGGGGCCACCCCAGCCTTAGGCGTGGGTACGCGATGCATCCATGGTAACTTAATTCTCTGAGCTTGACAGTTATTTGGAGGTCAATTAATTACTTTCTATTGTTAGTAAGTTGATCAATATTATTACCATCAAAATTGATTTCTTGACAAATAAACAACGAGACAACAAAAGGAAAATACTTTTTGTGGTGTATGCCTATATATATTATGCCTTACGTACTAAGTACTGATTCTTCATATATAACACAGAGAGTGTGATTCTTCATATAACACACAGAGAGATATATTCTTGATTATAACATAAAATAAACAGAAGCATGGAAATTATTAATCCTTATAAAGTGACACCACCATCAGCATGTACAACAACAACAACCGAAGTACCCTCGATCGTTATCACACCACCACCAGCATGTACGACGACAACAACAACAACAACGACCGAAGTACCCTCGATCGTTATCACACCACCACCAGCATGTACAACAACAACAACAACAACAACCGAAGTACCCTCGATCATTATCGGTAAGTTATACATTTAGTTAGTATTCAATAATATTAATTTCGTAATTCCTAAACACGATAGTCTCCATGCATATGTATATATATGGTAGAACCTCGATAAATTAATAACCTCGTTTAAATAATATACCCGACTCGAAGACAACATGCTAAAAAAATATTCCGATAAATTAATATTTTGCTAAATTAATATAATTTGATTGGTCCCAACGCTATAAAATTATAGCGGTTTAACTCTCTCTCTCTCTCTCTCTCTCTCTATATATATATATATATATATATATATATATATATATATATATATATATCATGACATCGCAGATTCAAATTCTAAATGGGAGTTGTTGGCGGTGTTTTGGTCATGTATGCGGGAAGAGCTATGGTTTTTCTTCTTCCTCACAGTTTTTATTAGTTGCATTACGGAGAATTGGATAACACTCGGATTAGGAGAAGATGCTTTCCCAATTATTCTTTTCCTCACCACGTTAATTGTGGCTGCCGTGATTACTTTTGCTACGCTAGTCGGATTAGCCTATTTTATGTACTCGATTCATAATGGCCGTGGACATATAGTTTGCGCGTATTGGAGTTCGAACACACGATTCAACGGATTCTTTTTCGGCGCTTTTAAAGCCACTGCTATTTTCGAACGTATCAAATTAGGTGCAACAAGGAAACCAGGGGCTACTTTTGGGAAGGGGACGACGACTCCCCTCGTGCTCGGTAAGTTAATGTCAAATTAATTAATCATGAAATATATATATTCGATTTTCTTTTCGTAAATATTATTTGAGTAATTATCGTACGTGCAGATTCAACAGCAAAAAGAGAGTTGATGATGGAGTATTGGTTCATGTTGATTAACGAGCTTTTCATATTGTTTTTCACGGTGCTTATTACTTGCCTCTATGGGGTTGGAGTCATAATATACGGAAGAGAAGAAATTGCTTCTCTGTTTGCTGTAGCAATTTCGACGGTTGTGGTTAGATTTATTCTTGTTATCGGAAAAGCGTGTTTTGTGATTTTATTTCGCACTGGACACGAAGGTACGGTCGTAGCGTGGAATCAGAAGTTGGCAATAATGATCTTGTTCGACACTTTCAAAGCCAACGCTATTCTCCATCGTCATATTTACATTAACGACGACTCGATTACACCTAATATTCATGATCTAGTGTAGATTAATCGATCCTTTTTTGAACTAATCTATACGTACTATTGCACACGTACTTTCTAGGTTAGCATTCAGTCCTTTGTTTTCGAGTACTGAGTTTTGGTCGAATTCTAAAACCGGATAATATGAGAGTCTTATTTTCTTTTAATTTTTCGGGCACCTTTCTTTTTCTATCGATATACATATGTGTTAGTATATGTCTACAATCTTCATCCGCAACCATTTGCATTACATTTGTGTTGGATCTCATTGATTACTCACTTTTGGGGAGTTGTCATATTGTAAGATTTTTTTTTTTTTTTCTTAATTTAATTTTTGGTTAATTTTGAGGGGAAAAAGAAGAAGAATAAAACTTGATATTACTTATTGCATCTATGGTTTTGTAAGTGAAAAACTAATTCCAATTCCGTTTTGAAAAATAAAAAATCAAAGAAGTCGAAAAATTGGAATGAATATAAATATGTTCCAAAATAGGATTTTTCGTATTGGAAACGGCGGAATTCCAAAATTCCAATTTTTTAGTCACCTAATTAAAATATAAAATTCATAGTAATAATATTGATATTATAAGTGTAATTTTTATAAGAAGGCAAATCGAGATTTTTTAAATGATTTTCAGAAATTAAAATCGAATCGGGTACAAAATTCATTTATATTCCAATTTCGATAAAAAAAAAATTGAATTTTCGGATTCGGAATGGAAAATAATGTTCTATAATCGATTTTTTTTGGATCGATCTAGGCAAAAATAAATAAAAATTGTTCCAATTTTATTTTTAAGAGCATGCACATAGATAAAATAAAATACGCAACTAATTTTAAACAATATTAAGATCATTAATTCGAAGTCCATCTTAAATGTTTGAAAAAAAAAATCAATTACTTTTAAACCAATAACATATTTAATATGTTTTGATTTAAAACAATGTCTATTATTTAAACATATTAATATTGTTTAATTAATAAACTCAGATTGTAATAAAAATAGACAAAAAAAGTTTTAATTAAATTCCTGTGATTTTTAAAAATATAAAAAAATTTGAAAGCTTTTCACACGTCAGACTCTTCACCTAAAAAGAGCAACTGGGCAGGAATCTACTGTTTATGCGAGTCAACAAGAGTCAACAGATGGGTTAACAGATTTTAATCGACGGCTGACAAAGTCGCGTTAGAAGTACGCCTAAGAGAGAAATTATCTGCTACATCAGGCACACCGTAGCGGACCCATTTGACAGGCTGGACACTTGTTTTGGAGGGAAATTTTATAATTCGAACAGTATATATATCAGACAGTGTGCATTATCTGTTTTTGCGTGCATTCTGTGTCTAAACACACAGCTAGAGAGAGAGAGCTACAGAGAGAGAAATTTAGGCTTGGAAGAGAGTAATTGAAAAGCGACAGTTGAAGACAGTTGGAAGCGAGCATCAATGGAGGTTGTGGTGTATATATAAATAATATATATATATACGCGCACACTGTACAATGCCGTTTCATTCGTCAATCGTCACGCTTTTGTTCACTGCTATCTCCTTTTTCTTCTTCATTTTTTTTCTGTTTGTAGCGCGAAATTGCTGAGCGTAGAGAATGGCAGGGTTTGATTCTGAAGAAATTGCAGGTAATTTCCGTTTTTTGTTTTTACTGCATAATTTTTTACACTGTGAGAAGAGAATTTCTGATATGTGATTATGAAACGATAAATTGTGTAATTGATTTATCGGAACTGAAATGAAAAATTGATGAACGATATAATTGAAAATAAATATATGAAGCTGATCAGAAGCAAATTATCGTAACCGGAAGGTTTAACATATTCTGACCTCTCGTAAATCTCTTACTGCTGAGTTGGAGAATTAATGTATGAAAAGTTGATGAATCAAATCCCTAATTGGTACGTTTAAATTTTTGATCCAACTCATTTTTACTGCTGTTTTGTAATTTGAGCCTCGAATTATGTTATTCCTTATTAAAAATACCTCGTCGTATCGTATGCATGCACGTACACTCTCTATATGAAGCATGACTCTGTTAGTGGATAAGGCCTTAATTAAGCTATTTCCCGAGCTAAGTTCGATGCTCGAATTATGTTATTCCTTATTAGAAATACTCGTTTCATGCATGCACGTGGATAAGGCCTTCACTCGGCTATTTCCCGAGCTAAGTTCGAGCCTCGAATTATGTTATTCCTTATTAAAAATACTCGTCGCATACATGCACTTACTCTCGGTATGTTATTCCTTATTAGTTGACAAGGCCTTCACTCGGTTATTTCCCGAGCTAATTAGTTCGAGCCTCGAATTATGTTATTCCTTATTACAAATACTCGTCGTATGCATGCGCACTTACACACAGTGTTGACAAGACTAGCTATTTCCCGAGCAAATTAGTTCGAGCCTCGAATTATGTAATTCTTATTAAATATACTCGTTTTATGCATGCACTTACACCGAGCTAAATCCCGTGCAATGATATACTTATTTTAATTAACTAATTATTTTTGTAATTAAATTTCAGATTGGCATTACTTGTGCACTGCTTGTGTGTGAAATGATCCTACTATTGGTGGTAAAGAACAAGTGGAGCTTCTTGGCGGCATGTTTAGCCCCTTTTCTCTCATTGATCGGCTTCATCCTTAGTATTAAATCCTACTTGGATAGAGGATTTGAGATGGGGCTATTCTCTGGTGGCACTTACTTTTCTCTTATTGGTTGGCATAAGCCAACCATTAAAGAGAAATTGGCCATATTTTACAGCTCTGTACACATGATTTCTGCAGTTATTGATTTTGCTAGGGTGGTGCTTGGCTATGGTAGCCACTCTGCATTCCCTATTGCAGTGGCCTACCTAGCTATATTTTGTAGCATTTCTGATCTAACGGTGGAAGTTCTTGATCACAGGGTCTCTTGAATACTTCATTGATTAAAGAGATGTGACTAGAAGAATTCACTATTGATGCTGCTGAAGAGAAGAGAAGAATTCACTACTGATGTTCAAGAGAGGAATTGGTTACTTAACCAAGTTTTACAGTACCACTAGTATATAATAGCAATTCTTGTAATAATTCTCTCCTAGGAAATAAACACGCGTACATATCACACACGTGTCACTTAGGTTGAAAACATACATATTACATACTTGCCACTTGCCCCTCCCCTGTTTTGGGTTTTTTTGTTTGTTGAAAACATATTACATATACGTGGCAACATATTTTGGAATTTTGATTGAATGATTTTCTCTCTCTCCTGTCTTCAATTCACTTGATTGATTAGATGTAAAAGCAGGATATATATTTTACTAGTGCTATGCTGTTTGTAGAATGATTATCAGCTACTTTATATGTATGATGATATCTATGTTTAGGCAATCTGATTTACTTTTTATTCCTGCGTATTGAAATATAATAAAATATAATAAACTATGGTCCTAACATCGATTAATTCAAAAGTTAACCGAATTTATCGTGTGATTTTTCTTTTTAATCGATTGTTATCTAGTGTTAACTGGATTTCGTATCGTTCGATTTTATGTTTTTATGCAAGTATTTTTCTTCCGGGGCAAGCTCAAATCTCCGAATCACAATGAGAATGCAAATGGCACCATCTCTCGTATGGGAAATTTTCACCAATGAATCAGTGAATCGAGCTGCTTGTCCGATACATCACTTTTCGGAATGGATTCCCCATCGGAGAAAAAAACGAAATTGATGTGCCAATATCAATTTTCTTCAAGTGACCGATGAATGCAATATACTTTATTTTATTTTTCTTTCGAAAAGTTGAACCCCGTTACACAAAAATAAGAAAATAAACCCAAGACCTCAGAGCAAATAACTAAAAACAAAAATCTTGGTACTTGTCTTGCAAATTTTACCTGAATTTGTAAGTTTAGTGCACTGTACAATATAGGAGTTGTCGAAAATAAATAGAAAATTTATCGCAAAATATTATTACACAAGACGATTCTCCAGAAGGGAGTCGCCTTGCACGAGCCAAGTCCAAGTAAAAAATCTCGAGACCAATTCAGTAGCCGACTTGACTCGACAACTCGTTCGTTCGAGGTCAATAGTTTAAAACGCAGAGCTCATGGTCCCACCATGTTAGACTAGTAAGTTATATCCACCAATTCATTCATATTACTAGCTCCTCCAGTTAATTACGACAATTCATTGCTTCGGGGGCCGCCAAATGTAGGTCTCATGTAGGCATCATCAAATCTCCTCCAAAAGGAATGAATAGTGTAAACGGGCCTTTCCATTAGCATCGAAAACCCATCTTTTGCTCGGAGAAGATTTGTTGCTGCAGATTCTTCAAACGAAAGCAGAGGAAGCTTCAATGCCTCTTTGGAGATAGTCGGCTCACGTTCTAAATTGCTAGCATTCGAATGAGGAAGCAAATAGCTTATCAACGGCTTTGTCAAGAATCCAAACACCTACACAATCAACCTCACATTGAACAACACAAAGAAAAGCAAAAATCATGTGCAATTTCAGTGCGATAAAAGCCACCACAATAATATTAAGATTCGACTCACTAGTGTACTGAAGATTACGACAATAACAGTTGCTGTGACCATCGTGGCATTGACTGGATCCAATGGCACACCGTAATGAGTGAACTACGATGGTCAATAAGAAATAGAGCAAATAAATAAATAATAATAATAAATAAAAATAAATTAGAAAAAAACTACAACAATAACACGAAAGCTCTAGTACCTGTTTGAATGCTAAAGCAATGGAGACGGCTCCTCTCATTAGCCCGGCCCACCAAATTACAATCTAGAACGGAAGAAAATTAGAAAGTATGATACCAGAAGGAATAGAAAGAATCACATTTATTGAGCATAATGTGGTAATAGCAATTCAAGTTGAAGAAAGTGCGATAAAATTATTTTTTTTGTTCCTTTTTGGTGTGTGTGTGTGGGGAATTAAATTACATGAAAGCATGAGATGTGGTTTAGTAACTAACCTGGTGATTTAATGTTATTGAGGTTGACCTTCTTGTACTTGTGTTCAAACAATTCGATAAAGCCGAGAGAGGAAAGACGAATGCAGCACGTCCAAGCAATATCAATAACATGATACCACTGTAAACACCAATCGAGTCCCAACCGCTGCAAAAAAATTATATTAAAAAATTATTCATGAAAAAAGATGTTTTCCAGTTCATGCAGTACCACCCTTTTTTTTTACCTCAACTTGCTCATTTTCCATTTCTCAATGTCCAAAGCATCCATTCCCACGTATAAAAATATAAACGTCTCTGCGATAAATGACATCATTGCGAACACATGCCTACAAGCAACATAAAAAACTGAATTAATCATATTTATGAAGATTTAATGTCATTTCTAGGGCAGAGCACTATTCTGAACCTATTGTTTAATCAATATACGTACTTGGTTGTGATTCTTGAACTGTCCGTCACATTATGCCAAGCATAATGCGACATGAAAATCCCGGCAAAAAACACCGTCAAGATTCCACTTAGTTCGAACAGCTGTGGAAAAAAATGAAACATGTTTCCAATATTCATATCTCTTCTACAACAAAAGAATAAATAGCAATTTAAAATACTCCGATAAGAACGGTTTCACATGGGAAATAACATAACTTGAAACACCTCAATTATTTTGTTTTACGTGGAAAAGATAAAAGGAAAATCTTAATGGGAAGGGAAAATAAGAGATCAGTCGGATTGCTAAACTCTACATAATATTTTTTTGTCATTATTTTTTTTATTTTTTTTTGTAAAAACTAAGCCAACGTAGTCGGGTTACTATATTGATTCGATCATTCTCATTACCTCAGCCAACATGTAAGAAAGGTACGCCATAAGAACCATAAGAGCAATTTCACGAACGGATGAATGTCTGCGTACAAAGATAAATGCGTTAGCCATATGCATCTCTTAATCCAAAATTGTACATCAATTTTTTATCCTCAATCCGCTATTTAAAAAACAAAATATAGATTAAAACAATATTACCTTCCAAAGTACAAGCCCTTGAGAACAAATGCAGTCACAAGCCCAGCCTAAATGCATAAATAGAGACAAAAAATAAAAGAGGTAAACGATCTCTCACTCTTTGAATCAAGAAAACAAAACCAAAAACAGTAATAATATATACGTTTAACTACATCACTTCAAATAAAAAAATAAAATAAAAATACGTCACGTCGAAATTCAAACTTACAGCAACTCCTAGAGCAGTGCTTGTGGAGAACAAGTACAAGAAATCCACAAGAACTTTGACAGCTGTCCACCCGTCGATTCTATTAACATCAAGCTTTTGAACTGCATTGAATAGAACAACCGTTGTAGCATCGTTTACTACACCTTCACCGAAAACGAGGCTGTAGAGTAAGGGAGTCTCGTCTTGATGGAGAACCTACATTAAGATCAAAAACCATACATCGTTTTTTATACTCGATAGATCTTTGATTACTTAATCGAATTAAATCACACAAAATGTACCAGCATTTGCCCAACCTGTAGAGTGCAGACAGTGTCCGTTGAGGAAAAAATTGCTCCAAGGGCTTTACGTACACCAGCAATACATACATGTAAGGTCAGTTTATGTGGTAACATCATGAAAAAAAAATATCAGAAAAAAATAATGTTACGATGAAGATAAATATATACGAACCTAGATAGTCACGGGGGCTCAGATTAATACCAAACTTGCCAAACAACAACCAACAACCTGTTAATTAGTAACAATAATATGCTTAAAACCACGTAGAACTCTGGGGAAAAAAACCCCATAACCACGTCTCCAAGGTGTAATGAAGGACCTGTTGCGATGATGGGCGATGATATAAAAACTCCGATTACTCCAAACAGCATTATCGTAAAGAAGTTGTGGAAGAACTGTTTCTTCTTGACCTGGAATCTGGATGAATTGAAAAATTGAGTGACAATTAAAAGCTTCTGAAATAATAACCAAACAACATTGAAATACTTAGATATATAAGAGATAATTAATCACCCTGCATTGAAAATGATAGGGGGCAGGAGATAAATGAAGAACAGCTCCTCATCAAATCTGAGTATGTGTGAACTCTTCCCCTTGCTTATAAGCAGAATTATTGTCCCAGTCACACACCCCTTTTCACAAAAAAATAAATAAATAAATAAATAAATAATCAGTTTGTCAAATCACCTACTAATAGAAACTAATTAATCAATTAATTAATCCAATTAATTAATTAATTAATTGATGATCCATTAACAAAAATCAATCAATTGATTGATGTACTAACTAATGAGCCCTAAAAAACCCAAAATTCAGTGGGGGGAAAATGATGTATTACGATGATAAGAGCGGTAATTGATTCGTTAACCCATCGATTTTCTTCGAGCAGGTGGCCGACGACCAAACAGAAGCATAGAACCGTCACAAACACCGTTATGGGGACGACTTGCTTGTGCGTCTCTCCCAGGTTGCCTGCAATTTCCCAAACCCTATCCATATTTTAATTTACGACGAAAACGAAAAAATAAATAAACGAAATTGCAGAAATGTATGATTTTTAGGTTGCAGAAAAAAGAGAATTGGAGAAGGAAGAAGACGAAGTGGGAGTGACGAGAGACTGTTACCCACTGAGCCACCATTCCAGATGGCGCGAATTAGTGATACGTGTCTTTCGCGCGGAATTGTTCTGTAACTGCGCTCAGTCCCACCGACTAAAACTCCTTTCTTGTTAAATCTTTATTTGAAACATTCAAAGAACGGTAAATTACACCTACACCCCTTAGGTATGCTAAAATAACTTTAAGATCCCTGTGGTATTAGTAATTAAAGCCACACCCCTAAAACAACGACCGTAGCCGAGATTTTATGTTCTGGAGGCCGATATGCACCATACTTGTTTCTTGCGCGGCTGTTAATGTTGCTACCATAAACAAAAATTTATAAATCTTATATAAAATAATAAGAATTTAAGAAATGTTAGGAAAATAATGTCACCCCCTAAAAACTCTATGTTATCTCCACCACTGCCTGAAACTAATTGTGCATTAGAACTCTAACGTAATAACTTATCCAATGCATTATTCCGTTAGGATTTCTAACAATGTTTGAGGGGTGGCTATAGTTACCAATAATACAGGGACCTTAAAGTTATTTTAACATAATTCAGGGGTGTAGGTGTAATTTACCCTTCAAAGAATTTGCAATTTTTTTTTTTATTATTATTAATTTTAATTTCCATATTTTTATGATTAACTCAAACGTAAATTAGGGTCAATCCCGAGATAACCCCAAATTACGAAAAAAATCCCTTAACAATTTTATAATTATTACTACTTTGAACTATGAATTTTCTTATACGTCCATTTTTTATGTGTCAATTTTAATGGAATCTTCTAGAGTATATGGAATATTCTCCAGTTTGTGGTCGTTTACCCCATTCAAGCTCCACATTTTGAAGTAAGATGATCATAAATGTGTTTTTTGGTTTGTATATATCAGATTGTGGTGCATAAAAAACTGGGTTTTTGTGCAAAACGAGTACAAATTAGAGGACATTTCACATAATCTAGAAGATTATGTTGAATTTGATACCATGAAGATGGATGTGTAAGAAGATTTATAATTGAGGGTGCTGATTGTAATTACCCATGTTTGAGAGATTTTTTCATAATTGAGAATAAATTATACGGTGCGTTTAAAATTTCGATACGCGTAAATAAATAATATTTTTTAAGAAACAACGTTCAAACTAATTTAAATTAGCAATAGAGGTAAAATTGGAAATAATTAATATGCAACACGAAACTACTCTTTTTAAACAACTAATTAATTTGAAACGGATGGAGTAATAATTGATTTCCAGTTATTGATGGTAATTAAATTCATTAAGCTAATTTCTATGGGCATCCAGAAATAGTTAATAAAACAAATTTAATCCCAAAAGTAGAAATAAATCAATAAATAAGCAAAGCAGAAGGCCTACTCTCTGAAGTCTGAACATGCAATGCAAGCTGAAATAAGCAAAATGAAAACTGGCCAACTTTCTCTTTCCCTCTCTCTGTGTGTATGTATATATGTATGTATCTTTTTTGCGCGTGGACCCTGCGCGTGTGTGTGTATATATGTGTCTGTGTGTGTATCTGCTTCTCAATTCCTAAACAGAAGAGAGAAGAGGAGGTTTGCTGTAAGCCATTGTTTATTATCAATTGATTGCAACTTCACTTCTCCAATCGGAATACCCTGGAAAAGAGCAATTAGGGTTACCGGTATACTTATCTAATTCACCGGCGACATGTGTAGCCCATGGCATTTCTGCACCTTGATTGTGTTTTTCTGGCTTTGCTCATCGCCGCCGGTAGTCGCCGGCCGCCGAGGATCTAGAAGCGGAGGCGGAAAATGGCAAACGCTTACCGGTAAAAAAAATATTCCGAACTTCCTCTGTTTGTGCGTTGCATTTCTCAATCAATTTCTGAAATTTATGACTTCAATTATTTGGATGTAGCTAATTTAATTACTTTACAGTGAGTTTTTCGGAATTTCAAATATAAATGTTTTCCCCCTCTTTCCATTTCTTCACAGACAAAGCATATTAGGCAGAAATCAAATTATAGTTTTATTTATCTTTTTGCAGGAAATCCGCCTTTGGTTATAGCAAAAGGTGGATTTTCAGGGATTTTTCCCGATTCGAGTTTGAATGCCTATCGATTAGCTGTACGGACTGGCTTATCTAATTCACTCGCGTGGTGCGATGTTTACCTCACGAAAGACGGAGCTGGAATCTGCTTCCCGGATTTGCGGCTCGAAAATGCTTCGAACATCGGTGAAGTTTACGGAGACAAACACAACACCTACACCGTGAACGGCGTCTCAGTCGAAGGGTGGTTTGCTCTGGATTTCACCCTCGATGACCTGTCATATGTCCATCGTGCGTTTTCTTATTCATGGTCATCTCCTTCTAAAGTTGATTTGATGATACTGATGAATATAAATAATATGAAGTTGCTATATGAATATCCATTCTCACCATCTTTCGTGTTGTGACAGTGAGACGAAGGATCTATGCACGTTCCGAAAAGTTCGATAATACTACAAGTTCAATTCAATCTGTCGACGATGTAGTTAACAAAGCAAATCCAGCTGGATTATGGTTAAATATTCCGGTATTTATATGAATCCAAATCCTCTTGATTGGCATGTCAGATTTTTTATCATCTATTCTTTGACTGGTCTTGACAAATACTTGGTGCAGTACGACGAATTCTACAGCCAGCATAATCTGAGTGTGAGGAGCTTTGTTATTTCTGCAACCAGACGAATGAATGTTAGTTATATTTCATCACCCGAGGTGGACTTTTTGAGAAGTACCGTATCACGATTCAGAACAGGCCCGACAAAGCTTATATTTCAGTTTCTTGGACCGAACGATATCGAGCTTTCGACCAACCAAACATATAGCTTGCTGACCAAGAATCTTACATTCATCAAAACCTTTGCGTCGGGAATTCTTGTTCCCAAGAGCTACATATGGGTAGTTGACAGCGGCTTGTACCTACAGAATTACACATCTCTCGTAGTGGATGCTCATAAAGCTGGTCTGCAAGTATTCGCATCCAATTTTGCGAATGACGCATTTATGGCATATAATTACAGCTACGATCCTGTGGCTGAGTATCTCTCCTTTATTGACAACGGCCAATTTTCTGTTGACGGCGTGTTGTCCGACTTCCCAATTACCGCATCTTCAACCATAGGTAAATGAAGGCTTTATATTATTATTATTATTATTATTATTTTTTTAATTATATGCACATGTCTAATATTTTCTGTTGATGCAGATTGCCACGCACATATCGCCAAAAATGAGACAGCGCAAGGTAATGCATTAATAGTTCGAATTCACGGGTCGAGTTAAAATATTTTTCTCCTCGGTACAATGTGATGGAGCAGCCGTTATTGATTCTCATTTTGTTCTGTCTTTATCATCAGTCGAACTTCTGATTATATCTTCTGAGGGAGCCAGTGGGGACTACCCTGGTTGTACCGACAAGGCATATGCTAAAGCTGTATCAGATGGCGTAGATATTCTCGACTGCCCCGTTCAAATCACAAACGATGGAATACCCTTCTGCTTGGGATCGATCAACCTCATGGATAAATCCAATGCTGTCGAATCAATTTTCAGCAACATGGCAACAACTAATCGAGACCTTAACATAAGAGATGGAATTTTTACCTATAATCTCACATGGAGCCAGATTCAGACGTTGAAGCGTAAGTGCAAATGAAAACTTTCATGAATCACGAGGAGCCAAGACTTCATTAACGCTCGAGAGTATAAGAACCTCCTCAATTTGATTGACTTTTCTTGTTTCAGTTCGATTACATTTTCTTCCATACAATGGCGTTCGTTTCAAGAATTTCAATTGCTTTATTTTGCACTCCGAGTGATTGTTTAAATTTGCGCTGATTTATTGTTTTATTATAATTGCAGCTGCTATTTCTAATCCATATTCAAACTACTCTCTGTTTCGGAATCCAAGAGCCAGAAATGATGGGAAGTTTATGCAGTTAACTGACTTTTTAGCGTTCGCTAATAATTCATCGTCTGTCAAAGGAGTCTTGATCAGTATAGAGGTGACTCCACTTGATGCAAATTGCACTGGATCTTTGATTACGACAATATCGAAATGTAGACATATACATATATAACGTTCTGTTTCGTGTCTTGCAGAACGCTGCATACTTGGCTGAAAAGCAAGGATTAGGTGTAGCCGACGCTGTGCTGAATGCTTTACGAAAATCCGGTCATAATATTCAGACATCCAAGAAAATCATGATTAAATCCAGCGACAGTGCCGTACTCGAAAAATTCAAGAGCAGCGGAAATTACGAGCTCGTTTACCTAGTAGATGAGGACATAAGCGACATTTTGAACTCGACCATTGTCGAGATTAAAGAATTCGCTACTGCCGTGGTCATCTCTAAAAGATCCGTCTTCCCCACCGATCGGGCCTATATGACTGGTCAAACAAGTGTTGTTCCAAAGATGCAGGCATTTAATCTCCCGGTCTACGTGCAGATCTTCCAAAACGAGTTCGTAGCTCAAGCATGGGACTTCTTTTCTGATGCGTATCTTGAGATTTTAAATTACGTCGATGCTATGAATATTAATGGCGTCGTAACAGATTACCCGGCAACAGCTGCTAAATTCAAAAGTAAGTTATAAATATCATGCAATATGTTGTTATTAGAAACATTTATTCTGACTCTGAATATATTTCACAGGAAATCGATGTCTCGGGTACAAAAATAGACCACCATACATGACTCCTGTACCGCCCGGTGGTCTTATCGGTCTTATGGCACTCGACTCTTTGCCGCCAGCTGAGGCTCCATACCCGGTTCTGACGGGTGATGATGTGGCGGAGCCTCCTCTGCCAGCTGTCATCGAGAGACAAGATGGCAACAGCTCAACGGCTCCAGCTCCAAGAAATGGTCAGGCTATACTTATTCCAAGCATCATCACCACCCTCAGTAGTATTGCTGCTTCTGTTGCAATTTCCATCATTTTTTAATAATATTAAATTTGATCTCACTCTGTTTGTTTGGCAGAGGTGATGTACTCTTTAATCTTTATTGCATCTTCTAATACATGGGCTATTTATTATATGTAATTATTTCTTTTGTTGCTTATATATATATATATATATATATATATATATATATATATATATATATATATATATATATATATAAGCAGTGTTGCATGCAGCCAAATTCTTGATTGAGCAAAATACTATCATTGCCATTATCACTGGCTACAGTGCAGAAAGACAGATTGCACATTGTAATGATCGCCACTCTTTTTGAATCTTTCCCACTCTAGTTTCCCTTTAAATACATACAATCTCCAATTTCCATTCCAACCCATAATTTGGAGTGTCTTATTTAATTTCCTTGTGGTTTAATTAATTAATATGGCTTCATTTGCGTCCACTCTATTATCTCCTCCACCTGCCGCCGCCACCGTCCTCCGCCGCTCCACCGCCGGCGCCAAACCCGCCTCCGCCGTTTTTCTCACCTCCCCAAGAGCCGCGGGGCTGAGAATCAGGGAAATCGGGGCAACTAAAGGTCGTTTCTTTAAGAGCCCTAGAATTTCTTGTGCAATTGCCCAACCTGAAACTCTGCAGGTAGTACAGAGCACGATCGCGAAGCAGCTGTCGATCGAGGAGGGTGCGGTGGCGCCGGAGACGAAGTTCGTGGATTTGGGTGCGGATTCATTGGATACGGTGGAGATCATGATGGCACTGGAAGAGAAATTCGGGGTTTCCATCGGAGAAGACGGTGCCCAGAGCATCGCCACCGTTCAGGACGCGGCGGATTTGATTGAGAAAGTGAAGACCGCCGCCGCTTGAAGTTTAAACCGCATAGTTACCATAATAACTCAACCAGATCAAACTTTATTCAGGGAAAAAAAAAAAAGAATAATCTTATTTTGTTGCCGTTTTATATGCTAGTTTTTATTCATGTGTACTGGACCCTTTGAACTTTTATTGCCAGCCCAATTACGGAAATTGGAAAAGTTATCCTAGAACACAAAATTAATAAATTTATCCTATATACTAAATTACTAATAGAAATGACCAAAACTATTAACGTGAATATTTTTCTAAGGGCAGTATATATAGGTACAAAATCAACGATAATGGACAACGAAGTTGCTTCTAAGTCAAAGTCAGTTATGTACGGCGATATGTACGGCGAAAACTCTGTAAAGAGTTGTCGGAAAAAGACAAGCTGATGACGAAAGTAGCATTCAAGGTTGAGATGAGAAAGTGATGTCTATGTGAGTGGATGCCCACGACTAAACAAAATAATCTGAACGGTCAAGATGATTGACTGTGGATTAGACTTTAGTTAGTTTGGACATTTCCTGAAGTTGGGCCGCCAAAATTTACTTAAGCTTGAGCCCGATCACAAAATTCATATTTGGGACCAAAACTTTCCAATTCACATGTATTAGGGGCTAATATACAATATACTATATTACTTGTGAATAAATTAATTATGATGTGAAGAAATAAAGTAAAAATCTTGCAAAATAATGAAAACGCAATACCGTACGGAATCTACAAGCGTGGCAAATGGGGAAGCCACGAAAAATGGGATTGCATCAACATATCGCAATTCATAGATCATCACTAGGGGTGAAAGTCGGAAGGATCGGATCGGAATTAGCCTTTTCGGAAAATTTCCAAAAAATTTCGGAAGTACAAAATCAATTCCAATTCCAATTCCAAAAATTTCGGAATCTAAAAATTCATTCCAATTCCAAAAGGCCCGGAAATTTCGGAATTTCGGAAGAAAATCGGAAATCACATAAGCTTTAAAATTTCAAAACTTAGCCGAAAATTTCTATAATGTTCATAATTTTTCAAAAACAAGAAAATTCACGTCGATAAAAGTAAAACTAATAACTACTAAAATTCAGTTCAAAAAAATAAATAAAAATAAACACAACGTAATATCCAATAAAACTTCTAATAACAATTCATTATGTCAAAATCCAAAAACAAAACTTATAGGTGTATTTTTCGGAAAATAAGAATTATATAATATATATTATTTATAGGTGTATTTTTCGGAAAAAAATCGGATTATTTCGGAATTAATATCGGAATTAAATCGGATCGGAAATCGGAAATTCCAAATTTATTTTTTATAATTCCAATTCCAATCCAAAAAAATCGGAAAAATTCGGAAATCGGAATTTCGGAAGTCGGAATGAAAAAAGTTGTTCCAAAATCGGAACTTTTCGGATCGGAATCGGCGGAAATTGGAAATTCCGTTCCAACTTGCACCCCTAATCATCACACACACACACACACACTAAATAGTCACTGTTTGTGGGTTTGACAAAGTCCAACACGTTTGTATAATCTTTTTTCTTCTTATCTTTAATGTAACCTGACGTACTATTGATCTCACTCCCCACATATGTACTTCCCTAAATTAATACGTCTATATACTACATACCACTAACATGTATTTATTCAAAATAATATTTTTTAATATGTTTTAGATACTGAAATGTTAAACGTCGTTTCAATTTTACTAATGTTGTTTTGACTTCGAACCTGATTTTGACATATTTTTATTTTGATTTTTCCAAAATTCAAAAAACGAAAACTTTAGTCCTTTGGGTTAGCTTTCTAATCCAACTTAAATCCGCTAGATTGGATGTCGTGTGACAAAGTTATGCATGAATGAGTCACATTTTGAATTTTAGATACATCTATACATTAAAGTTTGGCCAGTATCCATTGATTCATGTATATCTTTCTCGTCCGACATCCAATTTTGGTGATTCAAGTTGGATTAGAAAACTAACTCAGAATACTACAAATTCTCTTTTTCGGGTTTTGCATAATTTGGAATAAAAAATGATCAAAATCACATTTGAATTCGTAACGGTATTATTAAAGCTCGAACGACATTTATCACATCCCTTTAGATATTATATTTAAAACCCTTTTAAAAAAAATTTAAAATCAAATCTTCGAAAAAGATTATTTTAATGGTTTTGTTATTTTATTACGATTTTATCCTCAAAACAAAAACAAGTTGCTGTAATATAAATAATAGTATTTAATTTTTCAAGTCAAGAAATTGGTGAAATTCCATAGTCTTGCCAAGCTGTACAGCTAGTTGAGGTTGAAATTGTGGCTAAATTAATTAATAATTTAATATACCATTAACTGCAGAAATTCCCGATCACTGCACACGACACATCACACGCACACGTCATGCTTTTGTTCAAATGACGTCATCACCAACTCCTATATTTTTTTTTTTTCACACATAAATAATAACAGTAATAACCAGATTCAAAAATAATTAATTGGATAGTTATCTGTCTAATAATTGGATAGTTGTTATTTCATTGTCAAAGTCTAAGTGAGACAAATGACTACTACTCTTCACAACTTGTTTAATCATCTAAACTTCTAAACATTTTAGATTAATACTTTCTTAGAAATCACAAAAATCCAACAAATATCAATATAATTTTTTTATTTATTTATTATAACTAGTGTTCACAATATCTAAAAGAGTGAACTAAATGACTTGAGTCGAGTCGAACTTGATTGTCAAACAACATATATGTTCAAGCTCGTATCAATCGTATTATGTTAACAATCCGTCCGTAAACGAATTTTCAAGGATTTACCTCATTTTGTTAATGAAATTATTCGAGTTAAAATTATATGATGCATTTTGAAAAATAAAAGAGATATATTTGAGATTTCGATATTACCAATTTGAAATTTTTAAATGGGTGGACTATTTAATGACTATATATCCGCCAAAGGATGTGGGCAATTATGCCATTTTGAGTTGATCCCCATTATAATAGCACTCGTGGAATTCAAAGTTTTCTAGACAATTTCCTCAAATCCAGACACTAATTTGGCTAAATTTATTTTAAATATATATTTTTACAATTAATTTTAAAAGTGTTTGGATAATGAGTTTAATTAATTTTTTTTTTATTAATTATAAGATGTTAAATATAAAAGGTGAGGTATATAATTTTAAAAAGGTGTATTGTTCTTAAAAAAATATTACAAGCTCACAAACATCTTATTTTTCGAATTTTTAAAATCTTTTTGAAAAAAATTCTAAACTCTTCCGCAACTTCAAAGATATTTGGAGACGAAAAGAAATATTTTCCGCATTAAATGTTAGAGACGAAATATTTCGCTACCGAATCCGTTTTATAATTAACAAGATCGAACACACATGATTATTGAGTAAAAGTTCGCCATCGCAAATAAATGGTCTTTAGTCAATTCATTTAAATCAACAACAAATTTTGATACAAGGAGCAGTGTGCTTTACAGTATAATGTAGGGAGTTTCTTGCTAATCTTTTTAACACGAAGACTTTTTTATAATTCGAAAATTACAAAAGGATGGTCCTTGCAAATTATCTCTAAATGATAACATTATAGGATGACGTAAGGAGAGCATCATGCTGATGCAAAAAATGTGGGAAATAAAATCACAGTCCCCTGGATATCAAGAAACCTCCTCCACTTGAGGGCCCCACCTTTGACCCTCCCAGAAATCAACTAACAGATTTTAATATGTTTTTTCCTTAATTTCTTTTTCTTCTTCTTATCTCCCTATATAAACCAGATGCATGCAACCTCTTCAAACATTCAAACATATTTACTACACAAACTTCATCAACAGTAAAAAAAAGTATTTTAGAAAGAAAAAAAAACATGTCAAACGTTGTGAGTCAACCTCGTTCTGTAGTCAGGAAATTCTTAGCCAGGCCTCAAAGTGAAGGCTTGGGTGCTACTGTTAGAAGAAGCATTGGCAGGTCAGCAGTTGTTTTCATCAATTATTATTATTTCATTTTTAGGGTTAAAAAAAAAATCAAGATTACATTTTTATTTATTGATTTAATTTTTATTTTTTAACTTCGGCAGATTTGAGCTGAAATATTTTGACCCTTTTCTTGTTCTGGATGAATTTTCAGGTGGGGTTGTCTCTGTTTTTTTTTTTTTTATTATTTTTTTATTATTACTATTTTAATTTAATTTATCTTGAATCTTGATTGAGTGTAAGATTTTTTGTTATGGAAGTTTTTATGAAATACTTATGTTAAATTTTATGGTTTTACAGTTTCTGCTCCTGCTGGATTTCCTGATCACCCACATAGAGGTTAATTTGTTTAATTTCATCTCAAAACAATATTTATTTATTAAATATAAAAGCAATATAATCTAATATATATATATATTACAAGTAATCTGCTAATTAATTAAATTCTCAAGATTTTGGATTCACATACTAACTAATTACAGTTATTTCTGTTTATTTTCGTCGCCTTACAATAGGGTTCGAGACGGTCACCTACATGCTGCAGGTAAACCATAAGCTACATTGCTACTATGCTTTTTTCAACATTTTAATTTCTTCGTTAACGTACTAATTCAATTCGATATTTTATTTTTTCGGTTGGTATTTTCCGGCCGGATCATCATTAATTATTAAATCGGCCGGCCGGTAGTTAATCTTACTGTCTAAAACATCATTATTTACTAAAGAAAGCAACATAAAATCATTTGTTTATTTAAGTTGACCAATAAGTAATTAATATTCCAAGTTTAAACTTAAACATGCCGTAATCATGTTCGTTAGGGGCCGCCCGCCTCGCTGTATCCACAATAAAATAAAATAAAATAAAATAAAATAAAATAGTACTAACAATAAAAAAAGAAAAAATTGGATGAACGAAAATAAATTTTTTTTTTGGCGAAGAAGATGTTGTTGTTATTATTATTATTAATAATAATATTTAAAAATATGAATTGGTCAGGGTGCAGTGACACATGAAGATTTTGAAGGGCACAAAGGCACAATAGAAGCAGGTGATTTACAATGGATGACTGCAGGCAGAGGCATTGTTCATTCTGAAATGCCTTCTTCTCATGGTACTCAAATTGGCTTACAATTATGGATTAATCTCTCCTCCAAATTTAAAATGTAATTCTCTCTCTCTCTCTCTCTCTCTCTCTCTCTCTCTCTCAATATATGCCCTTTAAATTGAAACACTAATGAAAGAGACACATTTGAAAATGATATCCAAAAGTTTTGACTCTCCTTTTGCTAGTGGGATTTAATCATTTAAGGAATTAAAAAGAAAAAAAAATGTTTAATTATTAATTTTAATTTTAATTTTTATTTTGAAACAATTAGGATGGAGCCAAGGTATCAAGAAATGAGCAGCAAGGACATTCTAGAAGCATCAAAAGATGGGGTGAAAGTACGAGTAATTGCCGGGGAGGCATTGGGGGTGACGTCACCAATCTACACCACGACCCCGACAATGTATTTGGATTTCACGATGAAGCCCGGGTCCCACGTTCGACAACCTATACCCCTATCGTGGAATGCGTTTGTTTATGTGCTGGAGGGGGAGGGTAGATTTGGAAATTCACGTTCCTCGGCCACCGTATCGGCCCATCACATTGTTCTTCTCGGGCCGGGCGACGGCCTGGAGGTATGGAATAAATCGTCGAAATCGGTACGGTTTGTTCTGATTGGAGGGGAGCCGTTGGGCGAGCCCGTTGTGCAGTACGGCCCGTTTGTGATGAACAGTCAAGAAGAGATTGATCAAACTATTGAGGATTATGAGAATTGTGTTAATGGATTTGAGAAGGCTAGGCAATGGAAATCTGAGTCTAGTGCTTTTCTTGGTTATTGATTAGATTTTTTTTTTCTAATTTTATTATTAATATTGTTGGTATTGTTATTTTGTTTCTATTTTTTTTTTAAAATTTAATTCAGAATCAAGAATGCCGTTAGATATAAGTAATGAAGATTATGCATGTAGTTGGTGGAAAAGGTATTTTAGGAAGTTTAGATGTTATGTTTATCAATAAATCTTTTAATTCATTCCGTTTTCATACATGTATAATCTCCTAATAAAGTCAAACCTCGTCGCAAAATCATACATGTTACGACCTACAAACTCTGATTTTGGAACAATCTTTTTACATTTCAAATTTCGAAATTTTGATTTCTATTTTTTTTTCAAAATTCTAGGAAAATAATTAAACTTAATTTTTTCACTTCCGAAATAAATTAGATTTTTTTCTTTCTAGAAAATGTCGATTCTAATTTCGATCGATTCGGTTTTAACCCCGACGACGATAGTTTTTTCTTCAATAATAAGATGGACTCTTGAGCCCGGAAGCCTTAAACGGGCCTCACTATTTAGTAGGATTAAAAAAATTGGTCCATTAAATTAAGTGGTTAATTCGGCCCATATAGAGAGAGAGAAAAAGCTAAAAGGTAAAAGCTAAAAGCAATATGTGCATGGGAGTGATATGATACGCATGAAGCTCATCAACTAAAAGGTGACAACTATCAAAACTTTGTATTGTGATCACTTGTAATTTTCACCCATACTCCCATAATTACTTTTTATTTTATAAGAAATTTACTATTAATACAAAATAACATTACAACATTTATTGGTTTTTCCAATACAACTTACACCCCTCGTGCAATTTACGGACTGCTGTGCAATGACGAATTTATCCAGTGTACATATATGTTATTACCCAATATATTAATTTATTTATCTTAATAATTAAGTTGTGATACAAAACAATATATTAAATTTATTATGAGAAAAAAAAAATCAAGAAATAGAAAATAATCCATATGAATAAAGATGACCAATGAACCAAAACTCTTGTGCCCTCCTATGAAATTGGAGTTTCCATTGATCTCTCTCTCCTCTCTCTCTCTCTCTCTCTCTCTCCTCACTTTCTCTCTCTATATCCCAAAAAGGACTCCTCAGAAAGAAAATTCACGAGAGCGGAATTCCTCCTATATGGCATTTCTCCTTCTCCTCACAATCCCCTTTTCTTTCTCCGAGGACAGCTCTTCAATCCCATTACCAATCCACATTCGCTTTAATTGACGAGTTGTTTTTTATTGGAAGGAGGAAGAAAAAAAAAATTAGAAAAAAAAAAAATTTAATCTTGAAGGGTATTATTTAGGAATCCACAATTCCGGCGGTGGGGGATCTCATTCCTCCGGGCAAATTTGTGGGGAAAGAGATGCCGATCGCTGTGAAGAAGGAGGAGGATGCCTTTAGGAGATCCTCTAATTCGCTGAGCTTCAAAAAGCTTGTTCCCAAGGTTCTGCGCAGCACTTCCATGAAGAACCTCTTCAAATCGAAGAAACCTAGAACTCCTCTTGAGGTTGTCGCCGCCACCACGGAATTGCTCCTCTACATCGATTCCGCCGCTGATGATTCCTCCCAGAAACGCAATGACAAGGTTCAATTTTATTTTTTTGAAATTATTTTTGCTTCAATTGCGACGTTGTTTTTTAGGGTTTGTTCTTGCATGTTTGATTTACATGTATTGGATTCGAGTTTTGCCTGTTTTGTCCGCCTTATATATGAATTGTGTATCTGGATTCTGGATTGATTCCTCTGGAGAAGAAACAAAAAGATGCCATGAAATTTAAAAAAAAAAAAATAACATAAAAATTCCAAAGGGGTTTTACTGCCTTTAGAAACTTAGACGAAGCTTGAATTCATGAACTCTGTGCTAGTCTTAGCATGTTGCTCGTTTGTTAATCGTAGTTTTACGGAAAGTAGCTCGATCTTTGTGTTGATAGAATGCATGGATTTCCATGGACTTGTTTTTCCTGATTCCTCTTTGTTTATGCTAGTTTCCGTGTTCGAATTACAATTTTCATTTCCCTCGTTATTTTCGGAATACAGAGTCTTTTTGTTTTTTCTCCAGTTGGAACAATTAGATGTCTGTATCAGAGAGCTGAAATCAATCCTATACGGCATTGACGAGTCCGAACCTGCTCCAGAAGCTTGTGCTCAACTGGCTCAGGAATTCTTCAAGAACGATACTATGCGCCTCCTCATTATCTGTCTCCCAAAGTTGAACTTTGAGGTGGGCCCTACTTGCTTTTTTTGGGACACATTTTCTCGTTCTTTTTTGCTTATCGTAGATATCATTTTCTTCTTTCTGTGTAGGCTCGTAAAGATGCCACTCGTGTCGTAGCAAATTTGCAAAGGCAATGTGGTGTGTCAAAATCGCTTGCTTCTGAGTACTTGGAAGCCAATCTTGATCTTATGGATTTGTTGGTTACTGGGTGAGTTATATTAGTTTTTTTTTTTAATTATATTCTGATGAATCTTATTGTTTGAAACCCGGGAGGGCTACTACATTTTAAATTTGCCGAACACTGAATTACAGTTAATTTAATCAGGTACGATGATCCTCTAAATGCTTTGCATTTTGGTGGAATGTTGAAGGAGTGCATACGACATCAGGTTGTTGCTGGGTAAGAACAATGGCTTATTTTCTGTTTGTTAATTTTTTTAATCCTGTATGCTTCTTCTATATGGTAATATATATATACTGTGTTTAACATCTGAAGGTACGTCTTGAAGTCGGAGCATATGAAGAAGTTCTTTGATTACATCCAACTTCCAAATTTCGATGTTGCTTCGGATGCTGCTGCTACCTTTAAGGTTGTTTTTTCATTATACTCGTAATCTCTCACTCTGTCACTTAGTAACAGTTGTTTCTTCACTAATCGTGTTGATTTTTGCAAATATTTAATATCTACGGCATAGATTACTCATATGACCGAAGCTCTATGTTATCTTTGATTCTTGCAGGAGTTAATGACACGGCACAAGTCCACGGTTGCAAAGTTTCTGACAGAAAATTATAATTGGGTATGCTTTCAGTATTCTACTGTAGTCGTGTTCTTTTACATATAAAGTGGAAACAAAAACTACTTTTTCTTTTCTTGTTTCGACATTTCACTTGATCACTCCTTTCATCTCTTGCTTCATACCCTACTTTATCTCTCAGTTCTTTACGGATTTCAACTCGAAGTTGCTCCAATCTGCAAATTACATGACCAGAAGACATGCTGTCAAGGTATTAAGGGCCTGAGATCACACCCTTTTTCTATGTTACGATCGAACAAATGCCATTGATTTAAAAGAAAAAAAGTTAAATAAAAATATTTGAATTGTAAATGCTAAAGACTTTTTTCAATATTCAGCTCCTTGGGGATATTTTGCTCGATCGATCAAATTCTGGTATTATGGTACGATATGTCAGCTCAATGGACAACATGAGAGTTCTGATGAATCTTCTGAGGGTAATTAATATACTATTCCAAAATCCTCATTATTATTATTATTAATTATTAATTTTTTGCCTAGAGCTGTTCTGATTTATATTATGAGTGGCTTCTTTATTTCAGGAATCACACAAGACCATCCAGATTGACGCGTTCCATGTGTTCAAGGTTTCAACTCAATCACTTCATATTTAGTTGGCAAAAATCTCGATAAATTTCGTCTACTTTAACCTTCTTTTTTTTTTTCCCTTTTTCGGTGCAAATTTGCAGCTTTTTGTGGCTAACGAGAACAAGCCTAATGATATCATCAACATACTGTGTGCCAATAGGAGCAAACTTCTTCGGTTTTTCGACGGCTTCAACGTCGACAAAGGTAGTAAAAAGTTCTTGTTTAGTTATCAGATATTTATACATGTGTGCGTATATATATGGTGCAATTAATTCTGAATATTTTGTACTTATGAGCAGAAGATGAAATGTTTGAGGCAGACAAAGCGCAGATAATGAAAGAGATAGCTGAACTCGTACCGACAACTCCGATGAACTGCTCCGGAGAATTGTTCAAACCGATGATAGTTTAAGTTGCAGCTGTGTTCTATATATTCTCTGCAAATATGTTTTTTTTTTCTATTAATTATCCATAAAAAATTATATATATATGGAAGTGAGAATTGCTAGTTATCTGCCTTTCAATTCCTTTCAATATTTATAGTTAGTTGATTTGCTACTTTCTCAAAATTGCTTCCACAGTATTTCACAAATTATTATTTAACCTAAAGTTTTGTGTATTTTATTTTTCATTTTTGAATCTGTTGGATGTATTTTCATTATTCTTAATGTTAGTTTTATATACATGGAATTCCATAATATAAAATACATAAATAACAACGATATTATAAATATTATCGGATTTTTTTTTTCAAATGTTTGGAATTATTTTCAAATATTAAAATTGGATCGAAAATTAAAATCTCGTATGTAATTCTAATTTCAATCCAATTTTTTTTAAATAACGCATTTGATATTATAATGTTAAATTCGTAAATTTTCTTTCTAGTTTCTACATATTTAAAAGTTCGATTTCTTCTTAAAAGAAAAATAGTCAGATTATAAAAAGTCAATTATCCACGAAAAATAAGATTTTCCGGATCCGGATCCGGATCCGAATACCATTTTTGTGTATTAATAATTTTCCCCCTTCATTTCACATCTCAATCTCAGACTTTCTCCGATCACCAGCCACAAGTTACCACCGTCCACCGCCGCCACTCGTCACACTTCGCTGATTTCATTTTCCGTCTTTTTTTATCAACATTTCGCAGCTGCCTTAAAGCACCTTCGCGGCGTCGCCACTCGCCGCCACAGTCTCAAAATGAAACCCTAGCCGCCCAATTTTCAGGTAATTGTTGTCGTCGATTTACTTCTTACGTTCAACTTCTTACCAATTACCAGTTTTAAGTTCTAGGTTTTAATCTAACCTGTGCAATATGTGTTATCGGCTTAATTACTTGTTAAAATTTTAATTAGCAGATGTAAAAGGAGAATGATTAGTTGAACTCTGCACTTTAATGGCTAAAATGTTTAATTAGCGATTATAATTTTTTTTTGTTTGTTAAATTATCCCACCATTTGAACCCAGTCAATGAGCTGTGATTGTATATCTGTATTTTCATTCACCATGGCTGGGGTTAGATTAGCTCAAATAAGAGATCGGCAACCTAATTGAAAATATAAATAAATTTCGAAGAGAAAACGCAGTTTCACTCTTTTGTATAGTTAGGTAATAGGACAGTTATTAACAAGTAATTAGACGGTGTAGTGAAGTGAAGTCGTACTCGGATAAACATTATGTATCGTAATTCTAGTATTCACAGTTCACAATAATGCTAGTGAATGATCGTTTTTCCTTCTTTTTTTTCCCTTCAGTGCAGTGCAGTGCAGACGAATACATTCACTTTTATTGGGAGTCAATAACTATAGTTTGAGATGGTTTTGTGCTTCGACGGTACCCCTAAAAATTTGGCGCAATTGGGGGCGCTATTTATTGCCGGTGGCTCATTGTTTCTATTTGGCTTGCATCTTTCACATGTGAACGCTGCTCCTCAACAAGCTCGGATCCAAGCTCGGAATGACTTTGTCAGAGAACGATTAAGAAAGAAATATGGGAAATAATAATACTAATAATGTTGTGTTCCGGTGATTCAACACGGATACTAACAATTTGTTCTTATTTTAGTTCGATAATGGGAGGGCTTCGTGCAAAGAATATATGCAGCTTCAACACAACATTCATCGGTAACTTTCAAAAACCCGTTGTTTAGTGATTAAGTAGGTGCTTCGTTCTTGACAGCATGTTTTGTTTTTACTCGTATCTCCTTGTGAAACCTTATGCATTTGCTTTGGTTCTTTCTAGTTGGTTCAAGATCGAACTTTGGAGTTAATAGCTCAAACTGTTCGGTAATTTGTCTTGTTTATTATTTCAGCGAATGTACATATCCGTCGATGATTCTAAATTTTTGATTTGTAAATAAAAAAAATCATTTCAATTTTCAAAATTTCGACTGATTTATACTATCACTTCGCACTTCTAATTACATATCCTCACAAATTTTACTAGTAAGCATCAAGTGATAAGACATTAGGGATAGCTACCCCGGCGTACAACAATAATTAAGCCAAAAGTCGAGCAATTAGCCAATGAAGAAAAATTAACATGTCTCGAGAAATCAGTAGTATGACAATCGAAAAGTTCAATATAACTTACGAAAGCTCATTTTGTTCCTAACATTGCAGAGAAAAGGAATACAAAGATCAAGAGCCGTCTACGAATTAAAATTCTATCGGCCAAATTTAAGCACCGGCACTCTTTCCTTTCTTCTTCTGGAGTTTCTTCATGTAGAACTCCAATTCCTTACCCTCCAAAATATACCTGTTTTCAAGAAACACGAACAGAATTAGCGCACACATACAGTGTCTAACTATAATTGAAACACAAAAATACAACACCCTAATATAGATGCATGCAACATGAGTTAAAACATAAAAGATTTTTAAAGGTTTGATCATAACTAATGCAACTTCGAAAATACATACCCGTCTGCACGGCCACACTGGCCAGGACGAGAGGAAATTGCAGCTAGCAAACGGCCACCCCCGAATTGCTCCTCAATATGTTGGTCAATTGTGCGCTCCTCTTGACGCTTTTCGAGTTTCCTCAACACATGTTTGCTCTTCTTCACTTCTTCGGCTGCAGCAGCCTCAGTCTCCTAAACAAGGTCAATAAAAAAAATAGCCGAGAATTAAGGAGCAATCTCGAATTTTACGAAGCTGAAATCACAAACATAGAATTGCATAAACAGTCTCAAATATTTTGGGACTTAACCAAATTAAGTACAGATACTGATAGATCAGTGAGCAACCAAGAAAAGCAGGAGAAAAAAGGTCGATTATACCTCTCCTTCCTTCTTCGCAGCAGCCTTCTTCTTGCGGCCGATTTCAACTCCGTAATGCTGAAGATACCACTGCTTGAAAGGTGCAGCATCCACTTGAATAATAGCCCCTTTCACCAAAGTCTGGGTCCTAACCAATTCATTATTTGACGCATTATAAACAACGTCGAGAATACGTGTCTTTCGGGTTACAGCTTCACTCCCCCACGAGAAGTTTCCTGTATCCAACCTCAGGGCCCGCCACTTCACATTACCTCCACGAACTCTCACCCTTCGCACTGTCTTGTTGCTCGACAGCTTCGTGTTTGCTGGCTGTCTTCCGAGCTCATACCTAGTAAGTAATACACAATTACATTAACTAATCAATCATCAAAAAGTTAACTTTGCAGATTCAGTCAACAGATTACTAATTCAGTGTTGATTACTTAACTTTCTAATCACAAATACGCGCGAATAATTACAAAATCATGCGTAAAAGGCTTGGATTAAACGATAGATATAGAAGCGGCGATTGACGTAGAATCAAACATACACAAATGCAAGCAATTCATGAATTTGTACAGTGACTAATACAATTGAAAATTTACAGGTATAGAAAAAAACACAAATATAAATCTATAATTGAAAAAAAGAAATGATTGAATGAAGAACGAGATTTACTTTCGCTTCTTCCTCCACGCCTTCATTTTTCCTCCGGTGGCGCGTCTCTTGTGCATCGAATCTCGTGAGATACCTGAGAAACAGACGCCATTTTCATCATTTTTTTCTCCAGAAGACAAAACGGAAAGAGCAATTCTGAATTCATATGAAAAAAATTGATGTTTATACCCATGATTTCGGGCTCTTGATTGAAGAGTTCCGATTAATCGGCGACGGAATGCAGCACGACTGAAACGGCGGGGAATTGCAATCCGGCAAGAGGAGAAGATAAGGAATGAAGGTCTCTAGGGATTTAAACCCGGCCAAAAACCCTATAAGTGAAATTACATGTATACCCCCCACCCCCGCCGCCGTATTTCTTTTTCATACGGCGTCGTACAGTAACTTTAAATTACTCATCTCCGCATCCTATCTTTGCTTTAATTCACCTGAGACACCGCTACTTTATAGAATTACTAAACGACCCCAAAATGGAAAAGTGAAATTACTCTAGAAAGACCACTTTACCCTGGAGTAACTTTGATATTTTCCTTTTCACCCTTCTTTCTGGGAAGAATCGAAGAAAAAAAGAACCTATTCCGATTCTCCTCTGCGGAATATTTCAATTCTGTTTCGTTAAAGGAAATGCCGATTGCAAGAATTTGATACTAACTGCAAAATTCCATTGGTGCTTTTGAGCTTCTGAAGATGGGGTTTTCACTTGCTGGTTCGACTTCATTACGGCAATGCTACCTAAACAGAAGTAATTCACGAAAGATTCCGTCTATTGACGGAAACCGGAAGCTCGCCGTGAAGTTCAATTTTCCTGGGCGGCTTCACGGAATGGCAAAATCGAGAAGGTATATTTGCTGCAAGTCGGACGGCGTCGTTTTTGAGGAGAGAACAAGCCCTGCTGAGGTATATTTGATGCAATTGAACTTTTTTTTTTTTTTTTTTATGGTGAAAGATTGCGCCTTTTTTTCTTTCTGTTTTAGTTTTTGATTTTAGTATAATGCAATTGAAATTTATATGATTTCTTTCTTCAAGCATGTAGAATGTTGTTGTTCAGTGATTGATTGATTGATTGATCGACACCTATGAATAAATGTTTGAGCTACAATGAGTTGTTCTTAAGCATAATGATATATGTTCACCCCGTTGTTTCGTTCGATTCTGAAACGGTTTCTTTTCGAGAAGTAGGTGAAGAAAGAAATCGAGCAATGCTACGAGCTTATAAACCGACTCGGCAGAGGGGTTGTGTACTTGGGTTCAGCAAGGTTGGGGCCTAACCATCCACATTATTCACAAGCATTTGAATTGGGGAAGGAAGTACGTTTATCGATCTTACTCTAGCTTTTACTTCTATATCCGATTTCCGATTTATAAGGCATAAGAAGTTTCTTGATGTTAGGCTCTCAAATTGCTATTTTCGGTTTTTTTTTTTTTTTTTTTTTTGGCAGATTGCGATGCTTTTAAATTGTACTTCATGGTCAGGGGCGGGTCCCGGCCTAATGGATGCCGTGACTAAAGGCGCCCTCCAAGCAGGAAAACCCGTTGGTGGATTTAAGATAGCTAAAGAAGCTGGAGAATGGACTGCTACGAATTTCCACCCGTACCTACCGTTAGACACCTATTTAACTTGCAGGTGAACATTAAAAAAAGAAAAAAAAGGTCGTTCTTGATTTAAGTATCTTCACTTGTGAAATGCTTTACACTTTGTGTAGATTCTTTTCTGCAAGAAAGCACGGGTTAGTGGATGCTGCTGCTAGAGCATCTAGTTCGGATAAAACGGCTGTTGTTGTTCTGCCAGGTGGAATCGGTACACTGGACGAGGCGTTCGAAATCTTGGCATTGATTCAACTTGAAAGGATCGGATCGGTTTTTCCCGTTCCGTTTATTCTGATGAACTATGATTCGTTTTACTCGAAGCTGTTGGAATTCATCGGCGATTGTGAGGGCTGGGGTACTGTGTCGAACGGTGAGGTGGCGTCCTTGTGGAAGGTTTGCAATACTAACTCGGAAGCTTTGGCTTATCTGGAAGAATATTATGTACTGTCTCCTACCGATGAAGGTACGAGCATCTCCTTGTTGGGAAATGACCAAGAATCTTTACTTTTGTAGACTTCGATTGTTGTACCTTCATATTTGTCATCAATCTATTAGAATATTTATCATTTATCGATTAAAATTTGAGAAATGATAAGAATCTTTTTTGTTCTGCTGAATCTATGATATCCATGTTCGTATAGTAGTACGTGTTATCGATTTCTTGGAGCGGTTTATGAGTTCATAGAGTGGTGATTCAATTTATATAAAATATAAGTTAATTATCGAAATTCTTCGATAAATGAAGAAACTAGACATTGTTTACACAAGACTAAACAATAGTTTATTCAAATGTTCCATGATACAAATAGAGGAAAGAAAAAAAAAATCGGAGACTAACGAGCTTCTAAAAATGTGCTCGTAACCGAAACAAAAACAAGACTACCGAGCTTCTAAAAAAGTGCTCGTAGACAAATAAACTCAACTGAAATAAAAAAAATATATATATTTCAGTTGTGTGTAGAGTAGTGCAACACAATCTCACATGATTGTGCAACATTCGATATCTTCACCACGATAACCACGCCCGTAGTTCTGATAATCCTGTCTGTAATCGTTATGGTTGCAATCATATCCATAATCATAAGATTTTGGATAATCGTGTCCATAATCATAAGATTGATTATAATCACTCGGGAGCGGATAATAATCCTGGTTGTTGTGATTGTGGGTGTACTGATCGTAATAATCTTGGTAGTTGTGGTAGCTTTGATTGTGGGCCGTTGATCTGAGACCGTTTTGTGAAGGTAGCTTCGGACGGGTCAGATCGCCCGAATGGAGGTATCTCCCGTCTTGCGAGTAGGTGGTGGGCCCACCGTAGTACCCTCCGTTATTCGTGTGCTTCACGGGCATGAATAAATTGCTGGAACACTCGCCGAACTGTAACCAACGCAGCTCCGCTTTGCTTCCGGATTTTCCGAGCATTTTCAGAAGCATGCTTGGATCGACTGCGCCGGAGATTTCAACTACTCCGTGGTCGTCCATTCTGAAACTGTATATGCCTATGGATAGATACATTTGGTTAGACAAAAAATCTTGTTTTTTTCAAGAAAACGAAAAACGGACGAAACGTGCGTACCGTGACATTTGTTCAACACTTTGGTAACAGTTCTTTGCCAAGACGACCGAGTGTTCACCTTCACAAGACAAGTCTGCAGGATTACCAGTAAACTTATCAAATGGGGAAGACGAATTCGAAATATTAAAAATCGAAAATAAATAAATAAAGAAAATGAAGAATGTGTTTGACCATGAATGGATAGTCTTTGGCAACAAGGTTGAAGTTGTAATTGGGCGCCATTGATGAGAAGAGATACTGATTTTTGAAGCTTTTTTTAAAAAAAAAATTAATGAGGATGGAAATGTGTAGTTTTTGGGGATAAATGGATATACTTTTATAACAGAATTAAATTATGGTTTATGGTAATAAAATCTTTGGTCGGTTATCTTGTTTTTTAATTTTTGGGAAATTTTCTTAAAATAAATACTAATAAATAGAATTCAACTGGAGTTATTCTGCATTGGTTATCCATTTAAAATGAATGATTTATTTTGTCAATGTATTTATTTGATCTTATCTACTATTTTGATATCCAAGATCAATTTTCTTGAATACCTTCCATATTTTCTTGAATAACTTCTATATTGCGATTCCGAATCGACCGTTAAAAGCCCGTTTCATTGATGTAATAAACCAATGTATTTTCATTTGATGAGTTAAGATGATAGTTGGAGCTTGAAATCGAAAAAAAATATGTTTAAAAAATTGAATTTATCGAGCTTGATTCATGTTCGATTAAAGCTCGTTTCGACCTTGACTAGATTACTTATCAAACCAACATCAAACCGATAGTTAAGGAAAAGTTCTTTGACATTGGCCTCTCTGTATTATTTTTTTTTTATATGAAGGAACTCGTAGCCAATCATATAGGTATATTGGGTTAAACTACACTCTCGTAGAATAACTTGTAAATTATACGAGAGACGTAAATCACGATGGGCTCTCTATGATTGATTATTTGATTTAATGTGAGGCAAGCTTTTAATTATGGCTGAATTAAAATCTACAAATTAGTAAGTAATTATTATAATACAAAAAAAGTTACCAAAATTCAAACAGAAATGTGTCAAAAGACAATAAACACATCAATGATCAATCTAACCAAATTAATTGCACCGTCCTAAAAAAACGAACGTGCAAATTATATTTATATTTTCATCAATCTTAATTACATTATACAGCAACATTCAACGCTTTCGCCGCGCCGCCGTGTGGCCGGCGGCGGCGGACGGCTGTACTCGTCACCGTAATAGCCGTACCCGTACAAATGCTGCGGATAGTAGTAGTGGTGGACGCCGCCGTGGCGAAAGGGGAAAAATCTACCATCTCCGACGGCGACGGCGGAGCAGCGGTGGTGGTTGTTGTAATTTAGAAACAAGTTGGTGGAGCAGTGGCCGAACTGAAACCAACAGAGTTCGGCGGCCCGGCCAGCTTTCCCCAATCTCTTAATCAGAAGATTCGGATCCACCATACCCGACACTTCCACGGTACCGTATTCATCCATTTTGAAGCTTCTCACTCCTTTCATTAATTAATTCACCATTTATTTAATTAAAGTTTAATTTCCCCAATTTAAATGCATATTAATTATTAAGTACTACCTTTGCTGCTGCTTAACACTCCTCTAACTGCCTTCTGCCATTTCGGAGTTTGGTAATTCACTCTCAAAATACAAGTCTAAAAAAAATAAAAATTAAAACAATAAAATTGTATTATAAAATGAGAGATGATGATTATTATTATAATTTACACCGTACCATGAATGCTTGGTCGTCATAAAATCCACGTGAAATTTCCATGAGTTGAGTTCTTTTTTTTTTTGGATTATTAGGAGTTTTTTTATTGGATTAGGAGTTTATAATCAAATGTGTTTAAAGAGTAATTAAATGTAGTAGGAATGTAGGATTTGGGTGGAGTTTCTGGTTTTATTTCAAAGTAATTAAATGAAAATCGCGCAAATCTCGTTGATTATATCTTAATCACAGTGGATTTGGATAATAGGCTGATTTCTATTAATTTGAGGATTATAATCCTTGTCTTAAGAATCTCCTGGTTTTGGTAAGAAATCTCTTCCATAAAGATTAAAGAGGATAAAGTTTACAGTTGCCGCCAATTTTAAATCCAAATAAGCTATTAGAAATCGATTCTTAAAAGATCATAGGCTCTCGAGCTCAATTGGAAAATAATGATAAATATTTATTAAAAAAATAAAAAAAAATTATGTTACTCGAGAACAATTCACGTTTGTCTTTGATTAAAATTCGTCTGAATTCGACTCTATTGCAGTTATTGAAGATATTAATAGTAAACGATACATTTAACAACTTAAATAAACTTCAAACGCAAAATGGCAATACCAGAAACAAAAGCCGCCAAAAAAAATAAATAAAGAAAAACTCAAGCATCAAGCAAAGAGGCATAATTGGTCAATTTAACATATAACCGTCGCGATAGACTCATTTCCTTAGTATAGATCGGTAAAATGACGAAAACGAGTCCTTGAGTTCGTTTGGCAAGGGTAGTGCCAAAGGATGAAGAGCACTAAAATGCTGCCTCGTATTAACCCCAACGGTAAAAGACTGAGCAAGGGCTGGCTGCTGCTTATTAAGACCTTCGATTATAAACGAAAACGCCCCAAATGTCAGACAGCTTTGTAGCAGAGCTTGAGGTGGACCTTAACAACATACACAAGAAAAGCAACAATCGTTACATATTTAGTTACCTTTGAAGCAATGAGCCCGTTGTATAACGTAAAATCGTTGTGACGAGTAAAATTACAGTACCTGGGATGCTTAGTGCAAGGCCCGTGCAACAACCAGCGACACCTGCATTTATCACTACCGAAAAAATAGACGAGTCAAATGGAAAAAATAAAAATGGCATCTAATCGAGCCAAGTAATGTATTTTCACGAGAAGAGGATTTACCATCGTCTTTGCCTCGTAATCTCTTCAGAAAGCAGATAACTAAACTGTGAACTCCGGATAAAACTGCAAATGTCTACAGAGGAAAGTTAAACCCGATGTCAAATACTGTAATCCATGACAAGAGACGGAAAGACACGAGTAACTATTACGTAACCTTGGCTGAAGATCCAGCCTCTGCGAAGGATCCTTTAAAGCCCTTCCTCTGGATTAATCCAGAACCTAATACACAAAGACGAAGAATCCCAACGGTAAGCTTCGATAAATCTTATTCCGAAACTACGACACGAGAATCATTACACGAGTCATAAGTTCACGTAACTCTAAGCATGACGATCATTACACGAGTCGGCAATACAATCCAATACAAGAAAATCAACCGACGGAGTTCGGTAATTTTCTATTTTACTTGAAAGCGGATGATTGATTTGACCACAATCCCAGCTGCTTCTTTAAACAGATGTTGTTATAATTAACTCTAGTTGAACAAATCCAAACAAGCACCAACTAAATATAAATGCATTCTGAGAAAGAAAAAAAAAAACTAATATTTAACACAACATTAAGAAATCACCGACAAATTCAAACAAGATAAAAAATTAGCCTCCAGAATTACTGAAACCTACAATTAGGCGCCTAATTACACAGTGAAATTGCATTATTTCAAACCAAACAAAATACCAAATGAAGGAAGCAATAACTAATTAATTATCAGGAGGGAATCAAAAAAAGCATATGATTACCGTAGCCAAAAACGGAGCCCATGAAAGCGCCGGCGGCGGAATCACCGGCGAACCTGACGAGGCAGACAAGAGGAGGAATCGACGGATTGGTTTTGACCAGAGAGCCAGACGTAAAAGTGGCATTGGGCTCTGGATTTTTCTCAATTTCTGAGTCGGAGTCGGAATTTGTAGGGTTCGCCGGCGTCGGCATTCTATATCGGAAACACGATAAACCCTAAAATTCGGCCAATCCAAAGCTCTCGGTTAATTGTTTGCAGAGATATTCTTTTCATCTTGATAGAAATTCCATTTTTTTATTCCGATAATCAACAAATTGAACGACTACGACGTCGTATCGAATAAAATCATGTTTATATATAATAATTGTGCATTAATCTTAATTAGTAATTGAACAACACTGCATTAAACAAAACTAATAATAGTTGTCCTGTTATTGTAATGGTAGCCATGATTACAGCTTTTGACGGCGTCGTTTGGGACAATGCGAAATGGGATTGCAATCTGCATATCATCCGCGTGTCAAATTTAGTGGAATTTTTTAGGTTATACGAAATATTCTCTAGTTTATACACGTTTTAACTCATCCGAGTTCCACATTTTAAAACAAGATAATTATAAAAGTGTCTTTTGGTTTGTAAATATCATGTTGTGGTGCATCAGAAATTGTATTTTTGTACAATATATGTATAAACTAAAGAACAGTTCCTGAAATCTGGAAAATTATGTTGAATTTGAAACCATAAACGTGGAAGGACGTGTACGAAGCTTCATAATTGAGAGGGGTGACTATAATTACTTAAACATGAGGGATATTTTGTAATTTGACATTATATCAGGTAGTTGGCAGTAAATTACGTAATTTTTTTTTTTTTTTGAATATACATTTATATAGTATCAAATAAATACATAGTATTTGTAACAAAGAACAAATAAAATTATAGAAATTAGGATTATATGACACGTTTATTTTCTAATGTTCCACTAAGATCATCGTAGTGGCAATTCTTGAAAATTTGAAAATGGCTCGAGTGCTATTTAATTAGTATTATTATTATTATTATTAATAATTATTATTATATTTATCGTTTGTGGAATAGGGCATCGTCCCTCTATGCATATCAAGATATAATTAAGCAGTAATTAAGTATGGTTGGGGAAAGCCATTGTGACAAGACAATTATTTCTTTAACTTCAAAAGTCAATTCTTTTATTAATTTTCTACTTGTTTTTATTTAGTATATTTTATATATGATATATCGAAAACAAAATATTATTTATTTATTTATCAAAGTGATGGAAGAATGAATGTTAGTGATAGAAGGAGAATAATTGGAGAGAAGAGAGAATGATATCTCTTACGTATATTGAGAATATATATAGTTACATGTAGGAAACCCTAACCTACTACACAAGGTAATCTAATATACAAGGTAACCTAATGTATAAGGTAACTATAATAAATAATAATAATAATAATAATATACGCTAATACACCCCCGCAGTCGAAACGGGAAAGGAGAGAACGTGGAGACTGGAAACAAACTGTTGGAACAGTTGAGTGGGGAGACCTTTCGTGAAGATATCAGCAAATTGGTAGGCGGATGGGACGTGAAGAACTCGAACGTGTCCCAAAGCAACTTTGTCTCGGACAAAGTGTATATCGATCTCCACATGTTTCGTACGAGAGTGTTGAATGGGATTGCTGGATAGGTAGACGGCACTAACGTTGTCACAGTAGACAATGGTGGCTTTCGGAAGTGGGCAGAGCAACTCGGAAAGTAGGTTGCGTAACCAAGTCGTTTCGGCAACGGCATTTGCGACAGCTCGGTATTCGGCCTCCGCACTCGATCGAGAAGTAGTGACCTGTCGTTTGGAGGACCAAGAGATGAGGTTGTTGCCGAGGAAAACACAATAGCCCGATGTCGAACGACGAGTGTCAGGGCAGCCACCCCAATCGGCGTCGGAGTAGGCGATAAGTGAGAGGTCCGGATTGGGGGAGAGCTGAAGGCCGTGATCGAGAGTCCCACGGATGTAGCGAAGGATACGCTTGAGAGCAGCCATATGAGGTTCCCTCGGATCATGCATGAATAGGCATATTTGTTGCACAGCATAGCAGATGTCAGGACGAGTAAACGTGAGGTATTGCAGTGCACCGGCAAGGCTGCGATAAAGAGTGGGGTCAGCAACGGGGGGTCCAGTGGTTGAGGATAACTTGCTCTTTGTGTCAGCTGGCGTAAGACAAGGGTTGCAGGAGGCCATGTGTGCACGCTCTAGTATCTCGTCAGCGTACTTGCGTTGAGAGAGAAACAACCCATTCGACGAGCGAGTGACTGAGATGCCGAGAAAGTAGTGAAGATCGCCAAGATCCTTCATTGCGAACTCTTGAGTAAGGGCAGCGGTGATAGAACGTAGCAATTCAGGTGTGGAGGCCGTGAGTACAATGTCATCGACATACAGCAGAAGGTAGGCGCATGAACTGTTGCGACAGTCGCGTGAACTGTTGCGACAGTCGCGGGAACTGTTGCGGCAGTACACAAAGAGTGAAGTGTCGGACTTGCATTCTCTGAACCCCATGCTAGTAATGTGAGATGCAAAACGCTTGTACCAAGCACGTGGTGCCTGCTTGAGGCCGTAGAGTGCTTTGTTGAGACGGCACACGTGAGTGGGGCGAGATGGATCGACGAATCCGGGAGGTTGCTCGCAGTAGACAGTTTCAGAGAGATTGCCATGTAAGAAGGCATTTTTCACGTCAAGTTGGTGGATAGGCCATGATCGCGAGAGAGCAAGACTGAGAACTGTTCGAACAGTTGCTGGTTTGACCACCGGACTGAATGTTTCATCGAAATCTATGCCAGGGCGTTGATCAAAACCGCGAACAACCCATCGTGCTTTATACCGTTCCAATGAACCATCAGCCTTCAATTTCTGCTTATATAACCACTTGCCACTGATAACATTAGTAGAAGGGGGGCGGGGCACAATATCCCATGTGTTATTTTTAATCAAAGCAGTATATTCCTCAAGCATGGCCATACGCCAGTTTGGATCAAGGAGGGCATGGCGATATGTAGTGGGAGTTTGGGATGCGGTAGACACGGTAAGAGAAAAGGGGATTTTGGGCTTGTGAATACCGGCCTTGCTGCGTGTCAACATAGGATGGTTGGGTGGGGGTGAGGAAGTGGGAGTGGGAGGCTGTGGTTCTGCTGGTTGTGGAGATGCAGTCGGGTGGAGGGGCATGGGTGTAGTTGAGGGAGGACTGTCGGACGAACTGTTGGGACAGTTGGTTGTAACCGTAGGTGGTTGTGTATTGTTGTTGGACGAACTATTGGGACAGTTTTGTGAGACATGTGGTTGGACTTGTGTAGGCTGAGGAAGGAAGAGAAGTGGGTGCAGGGGTTCGGTCATATTAGAGGTGGGGGAGTTGTGGGGTGAGTCGGTGGATTCAGCGAATGGAAAACGGCTTTCATCAAAGATCACATGGCGGGAGATAATGATTCGACCGGTTGACCGATCGAGGCAACGATAGCCTTTGTGCGATGAGGGGTGACCAAGGTAGACACAAGGAGTAGAACGAGGGGCGAGTTTGTGAGGGGTGGTGGCGGTTAAATTGGGATAACAGAGACAACCGAAGACACGAAGGTGAGAGTATGTGGGTTTTGATTTGTATAGGGATTCATGTGGTGTGCGATTTTGTGTGGATTTGGTAGGAAGGATGTTGATGAGATGTGTAGCCATATGAAGGGCTTCGACCCAATAGGTGGGGGGAAGGGAAGCTTGAAAGAGAAGTGAGCGGATCATGTTTGTGATGGTGCGGATCATGCGTTCGGCATGTCCGTTTTGAGGGGAAGAGTGGGGACATGAGAAACGGTGTAAGATACCGTGTTTGGCAAAATATGTTTGAAAATCTGTATTTTTGAATTCACGTCCATTATCGCATTGTAAAGCTTTAATGGGGTGCTGAAATTGTGTTTGTATAAGTTTGTGAAACTGTTGGAACAGTGAGAAAACATCGGATTTATAGTGTATGGGGAAAGTCCATGTATAGTGGGTGAAATCATCTATTAGCACGAGGTAATATTTGAAACCAGAAATACTAGAAATAGGAGAGGTCCATAGATCAGCATGAATAATTTCAAAAGGTGCAACGGTAATAGAATGACTAGTAAAGAAAGGTAAACGAGAATGTTTGCCTAATTGACAAGCATTACAAAGAGACTCCCGTGGGTCTTTGGTACTAGAAATTAAATTGGAAGAAAAAAGACGAGACATGACAGGGTTTCCCGGGTGACCGAGACGACGATGCCATGTAGTAGAGGAGACAGACGTGGTGTGAGCAAGGAGGGCGGTTGCGGATGGGCTGGGAGAAGGGGCGCCAATAGGGTATAAATCACCGGAGCTATTGCACCTGAGGATGACTGCTCTGGTCCGAAGGTCCTTCACAGAAAAGCCATAAGGGTCAAATTCAACTGAACAAGAGTTATCTCTAGTGAATTTTCGGACAGACACAAGGTTCTTAATGATGTGAGGAGTAACATAGACATTGGTTAGACGAAATGGGGTAGAGGGTAGGATGGTGTGGCCAATTTTATGGATAGGAACAGTGGATCCATTACCAACGATGACATGCTTGGGAAAATTATTACTAGGATTAAAAATAAAATGGAAATTACCTGAGTGAGGTGCCATGTGAGATGAGGCGCCCGTGTCCATAAACCACTGAGGTTCGCTCGATGATTGAAGGGTCAACGTGTTGAGATGAGTGGCAAGATCTGTTGGCTGTAGGGGACCACTGTTCGACGAACTGTTGGAACAGTTCACGTGCTGTTGGGGATCTTGCTGTCCAACGAAATAAGCATGAGCTGTAGGAGCATGATAAGGACCAGGAGAGCTTGGGGGGGGTCCAAGAATCGATGAAGGTGTCTGAGGCGTATAAGGGGCCCGCCAAGGTTGCGATTGGTGGTGAAATTGATTGTAACCGTAGTGTTGCATCGGATGTCGTGACTGACCACGACCGCCACGACGATTCGTGCGACCATCACCTCGCTGATTGCGCCAAGAACCACCACCTCGAGAATTGCTGGGAGTGTTGGGCCAACTGTTGGAACTGTTCGGCCAACTGTTGCCACTGTTCGGCCAACTGTTGGAACTGTTGGGGCGAGATGCGTAGAGAACAGTAGGGGTCTGCTCCGGTTCAGCGATGCGCTGTTCTTCCATCTGGAGTAGTGAACGTGTTTGGAGAAAAGAAGGTAATGGAGTTTGGAAGGAGATTAGGTTGACAATGGTCCCGTAATGTTTTGGTAGACCGTGGAGGGTTTGGAGGACGAGTTGCTTGTCTGACACGGGGTTGCCGACGTCTGCCAAGTTGTCGGCAGTGGTTTTGAGAAGTTGACAATAGTCATGGATCGAAAGAGATCCTTTCTTGAGGGACTTGAACTGTTCTTCGAGTTGGATGGCCCGATAGTCTTCGTTGTCTGTAAAGAGAGAAGCGAGGGCCTTCCACAGATCAGGAGCCTTTGCGGTTTTGGAGAGGACCATGCTTGAGAGGTCCTCGGTGATGGTGCCATAGATCCAAGATTGGAGGAGGTAATCCGCGCGTTGCCATTCGTCGGCGGAGATGTTGGTGGGCTTTGCGTTTCCGAGAAGCAGATCGGTGAGGCAGAAACGGCCTGCGGTGATGATGAAGAAATGACTCCACTTTTGATAGTTCGGATTTTTAATATCCAGGGTAACAGGAATAAGAGCTTTGATGTTGGATATGGCATGAGCAAGATGAAAAGGGTTGGAAATCATGGTCGGTGTTGGTGTTTCGTCGGCCATGGTGGATATAGAACAGATGAGAGAACGAGAAGAAGGAAAAAATTGAAGAAGAACGAGAAAAAAATTGAAGAAGGGGAGAAACGGCGGCCTTAGGGTTTTTGGCTTGATACCATGATAGAAGGAGAATAATTGGAGAGAAGAGAGAATGATATCTCTTACGTATATTGAGAATATATATAGTTACATGTAGGAAACCCTAACCTACTACACAAGGTAATCTAATATACAAGGTAACCTAATGTATAAGGTAACTATAATAAATAATAATAATAATAATAATATACGCTAATAGTTAGGACTTAGGAGGCAGAGTCAAACATTTGCTGCCTGATCACTCATTTAGTTCACCGACATTGTTTTTTTATTTTTATTTTCTCTTTTTGAATTTGGGTTTTATTGTTTGAAAATAGAATTAACACTAGGAAAATAGAATTAACACTAGATAAATACAACATAAATTCAGTGGAAATGTATTATATTAGGCATGTTCAAAAGTTTTGTATAGAGTAAATAAATTCAAAGTTGCAGCAGGTAAGGACAAATGAGTAATTTAAAGTTTCACTTTGTGGAAATTAAGAAAGATGGTTAAAATAATGAATACTGATTAATTGGACACATCGTAATCTTATATATAAAAAGAAGATATTTTGAACTATAACCCTAAACCTAAATCTAGGGGTATTTTAGACATTTCTATTTTGACAGTTTTTTTTTTCTTTTCCTTATATTAATTGTTTAATTTTTTATTTTTTGTCGTACTTTCAATTTTTCTTTTCTCGGTGATTTTGGTTTTCTCTATTGTAATGAAAGTCATCTTCTTTTTTTTTTTTTTTTTTAATTTAAAGGTTTCTTTTATTTTAAATTTTTAATGAAAGTGGTTGGCTATAGATAAGGAATTTTAAACGGGTGAAGTTTTTAGTGCTTAGTGGATTCCTATTAATAAGGGATTAAATTGATTCCATAATTATCTTTAATTTTGGTGTTTTTTTTTTCTTATTTAATTGTTTCATAAATTACGTTAATAAAAATTGATTCCATTATTATATTTAATATTTGTGTTTTTTGTTTTCTTAACCAATTGTCTCATAAATTATGTTAATAAATAATAAATTAATTAATTAAAATAAAACCGCCAACGATATAAATAAATATTTGCGGTTATTCCATTTATACTTCCACCTCTATAACTATCATCCTCCACTAACTGTTCATTTGGTTTATGATAAAAAAACTCACATAAAAAAAAAAGAAAAAAAAAACATCCTCTTACAAATAATTTACAGTTGTGAGTAAACTAGAAAAAGAGAAGAAGATGACAGAGGCGGTTAAAGGTGAAAATTAGGAAGAAAATTACATATCACACATTTTTTATCAAAGGTGAAAACAGTTGAATCTCGGTTCAATTTTTGAATACTTTTTTTCATTATGTACGTAATTTTGTATGATTATATTCGGTGTTTGTTTTTTCCCTTTGTCCATAATTTTCAGGGTTTTGGAAAATTCCGCCATCATATACTAGAAGAAAAAACACCTCACAAATCATAAAGTAAAGGCTCAAGGTAACAACTTCTTAAATTTGGTCTCCATATTCAATACAATGGGTGGCGTTTTCAACTTTTTTTTTAATTAATAATATTTATGGTCGTTGTTGTTTGTAGTAATCCAGGCATCTCCAACAATTGTCTTGAATAAATTTGTTTAGCTACGGAACCACACCTGGAATCCGTCGAAAGAGGTAATCTAATTTCATATATTATCATTTCGATAAACAAATTGCAGATTTATGGCATTTGGTATCTTGAATTAAAAGAGCAACCATTTGTCAGAAGAGTACGAAAAAACATCCGAGAAGAAAAAGTAAGAAGAGATTCTCACAATTTCTCTGTCCGAAATTCATACAATTTATTCTCACTCTCTTGAATTTCTTTTTTTCCCTGTATTTTCAATTTTTATGTAACCGGCCAAAAATTTTTACCCGTCTCTGTAAATGTATTTCTTTTTCCTCACAAATTTGCACTGTAGTTCTAAATCCTTTTGCGGGGTTAGCTGTGCATATAGATTTAGGTAGAAATGTTTGAACCCATCGAACTGCTTTTACCAGGTTCTTTTCCCTCATATGATGGTGTTTCAGTTATTATTATTAAACAAGTTTGTAGATATTTACTTAAATTACCTCACTATTTCTGTGTTTTTTTTTGCAGCAGCATTTTTTCACTTTCTCGGAGAAACATAATCTCCCACTTAGCAACGCAAGTCTACTCAACAGTTCAAAAATTTCTGAGAGATTAGAAACAATCCTCTCATATGTTACCCCAGAAAAATGAGTTGTGATACAAAGAAATCTGGGGTCGGGCTGAATAGCCAAAGTCCTCTTTCGTGATCCCGGGTACTTCATGACTCAGGGGTGAGTTTTTTTTTTTTTTTTTTTTTTTGTGATTTCTTCTTTTATTTTCGTGTCTCCTCCCTTCACTGGAATCTGGGGCTGAGCTTTGAGGGTTTTAATTGATCCAATTTTGAGAGTAAATCTGATTTTTTTCCTAATCCTTTTTATTGTTAAATACAATTTGCACCCATGTACTATGACCACTGTCGCATTTACCCTATGTACAGTTAGTGGTACAAACTGTATTTAACCCTTTATTTTCAGAGACGTGTTATTTCCATCCTTAAAATATCTTATTTCACAACCAAATTAAATGTATTTCCCGTTTTATCCATTTCTTCTACTTTCATCTATATTTTTTACAAATTTATAAACCGTCCACCACTAAATTAATTAAAATATTTATAAAAAAACCCTCATCATTTTCAATGGAATCTTAACCGAAAAATATCACCCTCTGCACCTTAAGCGAATAATACTTCCGTTAGAGAAAAATATTTCCCAAGGTAAAAAAGAGTAGGAATTAAAAAAAATTAAAAAGTTAAAAAAATAAATTAGAAATATAAATAAATTAGAACATATGAGGATTAAGCGAATATAAGAAAGGATGGTGGATTATAAATTTGAGGGTATTTATGACATTTTATATATTTTTTGTGGTAAATTGAGATACTTTGGAGGTGGAAATAACACCACTCTTTTTTTTATAATGCCACTAAGTTTTATTTTTATTCCGATATCCTATTCGTGAGTGTCTCCATAAATTGAGTTACAAGATTCTTGCATTTCGTATATGTCGCGTGCATCGCAAGGGGACCTTGGACATGACCTAAATGACTTCCACTCATACTACTTAAGAAAAATGATTCACAGAACTTATGTCTAAATTTCATGATTGCTTTCATTTATACTCTTATTTCTGCAATGCAGTAGCTGGGGCCATGAGTATTACTATATTGTTGCTTTACTATGACATTTTTGTCATTTTAGACTCAATTTTGATGCCGCCATTGTAAGAAATTTGTTTTATGGGACTTGAGATCGTGTACTAATTTTAATAGAGGCCTGCTTAACAATCAATTAGAACTGTAGATTACTTCTATTCTTATCCATTGTATTTATGACACAATTTGATACGCAAATGCTATTTGAAGTTGTCGAATTCTCCTCCGTGCTTCCCCAAAAGAAGAAGCAAAAATGTCAAAGTAGCCTCCTTAGAAAAAGAAATTCATGCAAAAGTAAAGGAAAACTGAAGCCCGAGCTAAGAATGTAACCAACTTTTTTGCCTCAACTTTTTTGAAAGATACTAGGTTACCCAAGTAGTTTTGCACTAATGGTTGTATTTATGCAGGAAGAAAAAATTAGGTAAAACCTCTATTGCTGTTTTAAAATTTTGAAAACTCCAAGCCAAGTCATACACACGGAGAGAAATTACTGCAAGTACATTGGTACATTTCAATGGGAATAGTTGGTTATAAGTATTATAATCATGTTTTGAGAAAAATGGATTTGTAAAGGTTTCTCCATTAAAAGTTTATTTGATAGAGATATTTAAACTTAATCATACATCGAATTGTTTTGCCCATAATACAGAAAATACACGAGATAGTTTCTTGAACTTACATAAGTTCATTTTGGTTTGTGAATGTATAATCTATTCTATGAACTGTATGTTTATTTATTTTCTTTAACAAAGCTTTATTGAAGGTTCTCTTAACAGGATGATCGTGTGATTTTGCCTCATCAACAAATTGTTTGAATTATATTAAAATTCAATGCCATGTTTTGTCATTAGATGCGAATTGGTTCTTTTATTATTTTCTATACTTTTCAAATATTATGCATTCCACTTCTATTTGAAATTAGACTGACACATAAAGTTTCCTGCCAACTTTTACAATTTTGTTATGAATAGACTATTGGTATAAATTTTTAGAGTTTCATGATCCTCATCTTTTACTGATTTGACAGTTTACGTTTTTATGTATAACTCGATCAATTATTTTGGAAAACTATTTGCATGGTATAAGTAGCACAATCAAAGGGGGTGTTGCTTACAAAATCATTATCTTTTAATAATAGACGAATATTATAAATCTTTAAAGTTTATTGTCTCCTTATAATTTTTCATTGATTGATACATTTTCGCTCATAACTTTTAATGGGCCAATTACTTTAACTAAATAATATTCCTTAAGACAAATATTGAACATAAAATAATAATGCTCATAAAAATAATTAGATTTATGTCAACTATTAAATAATTACTTTATCTTCTATTTTAAATTTAACCCCGTGCAACGCACGGGCCATGGTTACTAGTTGGGAATAAATTAAATACACTTTTGCTTTTGAATAAAAATTGAATTTGTAGGGAGAATATGAGCTGAGGAAAAGGCTTATTACAGCAACTTTTTTTTTTGAGTAATTCAAGTCATTACAAGGGGAAGTAGGGGAGGGGGGACTCGAACCCTAGACCATTTACCCTATTGGTAAGGCTAGGTACCAACTCTCCTAATAAATATTACAGCAACTCGAGATATCAAAATGGAGCATTAAATATTTATTTGATGCTTTATATAATACTTTGGTACCCTTGAAAAAAAATCCACTCCAATCACAAGTATCAAATACATTATCATATTTTAAATATATGAATAATTATATTTTAAAATGCCACGTATCAAATAGTGATAGGTTAATTGGGTGGTTATTATTTTTGATACCTCATTTTCCAGGGAGTATTTTTGCACCTCGGGTTGGTTGAGTATCAAAATGATTCTCACTTCTCTATTGGAGGAGAATGTTTTAATTTTGAAGTATCAAAGTGGTAGTTTTTTAATTTAATACCTCATTTAGTGCCTCCATTAAAGTTGCTCTTAGTACTTATAACGGACCAAAAGCAAACAAGATAACCATCCATCACCCTTTATATTTTTCTTTATTTTAGTGGATTTTTTTTTATTTTTTTTTTGCATTTCTTAGTGGATATTTTTTTCTTTTTTGCATTTTTTTATTTATCGAGCACCAAAAAAGGAAATTTATGACATAATCTTCACTTTTTAGGACCATTGATTAGTGCAGACAAGTTGGAAAACATGCGTGCACTTTAGCACTGAGGGATAGAGATAGATACATATATATGGCGTTCGATTTTGGGTCTACCTAAATTATTTATTCAGCTCGTTAACTCAAATTCATCACGGCTGTCTAACTATTCAGAAGTCCAGCACTTGAGACCATTTGAATCTGGTTAAACCGTTGGAAGACTCTAGATTCTTGATATTAACTACTGATTTTTCACTGATTGCTTTAAACTGTTCATTCTAGGTATTTTACATCCGCCTCCCCTACAAACTCTAATTTTTTTATCTACTTTTCTTTCTCACATCCGATCCTACCTCTGGATTGAATGCATCTTGATATTTTTCGACGATACAACCGTTTGACTATGAAGATTATTAGAGTCAACTCTTCTTTTCCATTTATATAGTAAGTCTTTTTTGTGTGTGTGTGTGAGAGAGAGAGAGCATAACACATACATTTGAATTTCTTCTTGATTTCTTAAAATATGTTTTTTCGGTGAGCGAGTGATATTCTTCACTTATGAGTGAGGGAAACATAAGAGAGTTTAAATTGTAGCAAAAAGCTTATCTTCTCCATTCATCGAAATCAAGTTGTTCATAGCTTTTCTATTTAGTTCTTAGTCAAATCTGTAATCACCTATTCCCTTCCTATATATTAAAATATGTAACAGATTAGTTATGATATTTGTTCAATTTGTAATGGAGTTCGAACTGTATTTTACAATGATGCACACTTAATTTTGAGCATTTTAAGATGATTGAATATCGATCTTTGAAAAAGTTGTTGCACCTTAGTATAATTACCGGGCATCATCTTTCTTGAAAATAGATGCTACATATATTATATTATAACATTTTCTTTCACCAGCATTTTCTTAGAGCAATGATGAAATATGCTACGGGTCGGTCCCACAAATTTATTTAGGGCAAATTACATTATCGCTGTGTTATGGTCAAATTACGAAAATTCCATGACTTATGCATACTCCGCCACATATATCCTTTACTGAAAAGACGACACCTCGGTAAAAAAAAAACCTCGAGCCAATCAAATCAAAGACTAGCATTGTCCATTTCTTGTTCTAAACAATTTATTTACTAAATAATTAGTATTAGTAATAGGGTTCACTAATTAAGAAATAAACTATATAGAATATTGTGATTAATTAATTGCAACAATATCAGATTAAATTAATATTCTCCCTGTACTCGATGTCAGATTGTCATCAAACACAATCATTTCTGTAATACTATATATTAAAAATAAAATAAAATAAATGGAATGATGATATGATACGGTTCCATTAAAATATTAAATTATAATAATAATATTCGATTTTAGCAATTTGCATTGCATTGTTAATAAAAAAAATACAGTAGACTAAATTATATATTAAAAATAATAGCAATTGAGAAGTTTACTATTATTAGAACCTTCTGTCAAACTTTGTATGAACCAAATTAAAACTTCACGTGCCGACCAATTGTGTGGGCCTCGGCCCGTTATCAGATCTCTCAGCTAAATATTTCAAATTTCTCATAACTAATATTTTTATATACAATATTTGATTTTTTATTTTATTTTTTAAATAATGTAAATTTTAGTATGATGGAATTAATTTTGTATTTATTCCGTTATTAATTTTGAATTTCATTGTATTCAGTTACTAAATTGGGAAAAAAATTACAATTTTATCTATAAAATACTACAAAGTAGAATAAAATTATTGTTAACATTAGAGATTATCAAGAAAAGTCACATTTGATATCAAATTTAAATTATTTTAATATTAAGAATCTAATATGAGCAAACAAATAAATTACTATTTAATTAATTAATCAGTAATTATAAAGTTAAAGGCAGGCGTAAATATGTGTAGGATTAATTAATCGATAATTAATGGCCGGAAGCGCCGACAGGGGAAAAGTGGTTCGGAGTTTTCAAACTTGACCGAACTGCACGTGACTACCACGCTCCGATGTCCTCTTCCCAACTGTGCATCGCACTCAAACCCTTTCCCATTGGCTTCTCTCCTATCGCTATCGCGTGACAATTAAATCCACACAAAAAAAGAAAAAGAAAAAAAAACCCTAAAAAAAACCAGTAGAGAAAAAAAAAATATCCTGGCCTTTGATTTGTGTATATATAAATATATATATTCGACACACGATGCACAAAGAAAGAGGTTCTCCGACAGGCTTCAATCCCATAATTCTCTGTACTGTACCAACTCTCGAGCACTCTGCTTTCTTCATTTGCTGAAAAGTGTTATCTTTATTTGTTTGGATTTTAGCCTCACCTTCATCGGTAAAAAAAAATAAAAAAAATCTCCTTTTGATTTTGCAAGAGCCCCAATTATTATTATTATTATTTTTCCTTTTTTAATTTTACCAACTTTTCTCTGCTATCTTAGATTTTCTCTGCTGCTTTTTTTTCTGGTTGATATCCCTTTTTTACTTTTCATTTTTGTGATGTGAGGAAAGGGTAAAGGTGGGAGCTTTATTGGTATGTGGTGAAATCTTGATTTTGTACAGTTGGTGGTTGTTTTTTTTGGGTTTATTTTTAGGAATTTGATGTTACTGTTTTTAGAGTTGAAAATTTCAATGGGGTTTTGAAGATCTGGTGAAGGAATCACATCCATTCATTTCTGCTGCTTTGATTGATGAGTTTTACCTGTTACTCACTAATTTTGTTGCCTTAGTTTCGAATTGTAGTAAGGTTTTCATGTGTGGTGATTTATTACAAGTTTTAATGTTTCTTGTACTTGGGATTAACACTGGTTTTCAACTGTGTTTTCATCTTTGTTCCACTGTATGAACTTTAGTTAATCCACTACTTCTGTGTTCTATGTGGTACTTAGATCGGTTCCTTGTTAGCTGATTTCGGATCTCCGTTCGGATATTTCGAGATTTGTTTTAAGGGTTTTACATTTTGAAAGTGCTAGTATATTTTCGTGGCTACAATTTGCGTAAAGAGTGGGTAACTATGATCTATCTTGTAAATTCGTAGGATTGATTTACGGAAATCGGTTTTTCAGTGTTCCCTTATGTTTCTGTAAAATGTACGAGATAGCTAATGTGCAGTATCGTAAATTTTCTTAATATCTGTATGTTAACTTCTTGTACAGGTTAATAATATTTCGATCATACTCATGGATTCCCCACAATCAGTCGTGTCGCCGCTTAGAAGCACTTCCATTTTTCCCGAATCCGAAAAGCTCGAAAGCCCCACCTTGACTGAAATCAATTTCCAACGGAAACAAACCAGAACAGGCGCCAACTTGGACGACTTTATCGGTGCTTTGGAGGTGTACATACACCAAGCTAGAGACATCCACAACATATGCATCTACCAGAAACAAGACGTGTACGCCAAACTCTGCCTCACAAGCGACCCCGAAAATACCGTCTCCACCAAAATCATAAACGGTGGCGGCAGAAACCCAATCTTCAACGAGAATCTCAGCCTCAATGTCCGAAAAGCCGACTCGTCCCTCAAATGTGAGATATGGATGCTTAGCAGGGTGAGGAACTATCTCGAAGACCAGCTTCTCGGTTTTGCTTTGGTGCCTATTTCGGAGATCCTCCTCGAGAATGGTAATAAGTTGGAGAAGGAGTTCTCTCTCTCCTCGACCGATCTCTTCCACTCGCCTGCCGGATTTGTCCACCTCTCGGTTTCTTACATCGGAGCGCCGCCTGATATCTTTCACATTCCCGCTCCGTCGAAATGTGTGGAGACCGATTCAGTTGTGCAGGACAGAGAATCTATGAAGTCTCTCTCCAATGACATGGACAAGATCGAGTTCCCCGATCCTAAAGTTGCTAACGAGAATCACCAGATGGTCGAGGAGTACTTTTCGCTGCCGTGTGTTGACGTGGATTCGCAGAACTCAGACAGCTTCGTCAGTTCCGATACTGAGAATCATGAGAATCAGCACCCGAAGATCGATTCTCCTCATAGCAGTGCATCGGAAAATGGGACTTCGTCTGCTTCGGCTCCCGTGAGTTTCGAGTCTTCCGACACTCCAAAAGATTCGAAATCTACCAAAGAGGGACATGATTCGCCTCCTAAAGATAATTCCAAGGAAAAAAGTGCTGCTGAGAGTAATGCTTCGTGTGGGCTTTCGAGTGATACGATTATGAAGCCTCTTGTGAGTGTGAACATCGAGCCGGAGCCGAAGATGGTTCAGCAAGACATAGTGGATATGTACATGAAAAGCATGCAACAATTCACAGAGTCGTTGGCCAAAATGAAGCTCCCGATGGACTTTGAAAACGGGCCCACAAGCTCGGAAAATTCGACTAGTTCGGATCCGAAATCGCCAGCTTCCAAGAACTCTGGTTCTCGAGTATTTTACGGAAGTAGAGCTTTCTTCTGAGCACACAGGTGACTTTAGTGATTTAGAAACGAAGACTGATGATTAGTAGTAGTAGCACCGTTTTATGTACTGTGTAACCTGGTGTTTTGTTGTGTATTGTATCTGGTTGTGTTTTTTTTTTAGATGATGAACAAAAAGATCTTGACTTTGTGGGCCCTCGTTTCGTCTGAGGTACCTTGTAATGTAATATCTAAGACCATCTGCTCTTAATCGTTCCCCGTTTACTTGTTAGTCTTTTAATTGGTTTGTAATAATCGTGTTTATCGAGACACTAATTATGTAACTTTGAAGTTCTTGAATTCGTACGAGGGAAATATTATTGTCGACTTCCATTTTTACATTGCATCATATTTGCTCGATTATGGATATGATTGTCCTAATATTACATAATTCAAATTGGCACTTCGATTATGTCGTGTGATCTTGTGCACACGTGTCTCCTGCAAATCCACGCAATTCGACCATCATCTCTGTATCTGACTCGCCAAAGTCCGAACTTCTCAGCGATATCTTTTCCGGTCGAACATCTCTGGTCCTTCAAAAAGTCAACCACCCACTGCTGAGCTGGCACGAGATCTTGCTGGATGTCCCTCGTGTTCCTGCTCCTGTTTCCGGCCACAGCTGCTCCTGCCGCCCCCACTGCCGCTGCACCAGCTGCTCCGTAAAGAACCGGAGAATCAACCAGATGTGCAACCTCTCTGCCAAGATCAGGTATCAATTCTCCCATACCTACAGCTAAATGGGCTCCGATTTTTAGAGCGAAGGTTAAAAGTTTCATAAACTTCTTCATGTACGGAGCTAGAAACTTCACTGTGACGTTGTCCACTTGCATCAGCTCGCATCCGATCTGATCTTCCACCACGTGCATTTCTCCTCGAAATTCGCACAGCATGTGCATGCGCATGGCAGCCATGCCTGAAATTACGGTGGTGATTAATCTCCTCGAGTAGTTCTCGGTTCTGACGAAATAGAACATGTTCGGCACTTTTCTTTCCTCGATCTGAGTATTGTGGTTCACGAGGTAGTTCACTTTGCGGTGCAGCTCGATTAGAAGGGCGTTTTCATAATATCTCAGCCCTCGAATCTCCTGCTTGACATCTCTGATTTCCTGCTCAATGATCTTTAGTCTCTGTAGAACTTCTTCGACGCCCTTTGCTATTCCGGCGAATGTCGGTTCGATCGAGGCGGCAGTAGCGGCGGCTATTTCCCCGCCGCCGCCACCTGGATTGTTTTCTTGCGGGAGTTGAAGTTCGACGGCAAGGTTGTACAGGTCGTGGTAGCGGCAGTGGAGCACTTCTCTGAAGTCGTCGTCCGACAGCAATTCTCGAGCGAAATCGAAACCAGGTCCTATGATAGTGCTTCCAGATTCTGTAACCGAATCCCACGTGTGCTGATAATCGTAAATGCTGTCTGCAGGAACAGAGAGCAGGGCTCGTTTTAGCTGCTGCAGAGGAACAAATTGGCTTCTTCTCCTGTACCTATGAGGCGTCAGATTTTTCACGCATTCAGAACGAAGAACGCACTCTACAAGTGTGAAACCCTGGCAGAGGCTATGTATAGCAGGTATTACGAGATTCTGGAAGAGCCTGAGCATTTCGGTTGGGCTCTTTGTGGAGCACGCGAGCACGTCTACAGAATGACCGAATTGCCCTCCGAGCTCCACGCGGATGTGGACCCCGTTTATGTTTATCGAGATCAGGTACTTCTCGAGGCTGTACGATGCTCCATGTTGTTGGTTCCTCAATCCCATAATTTTGTTGTGCAAATGTACCTGTAAACGAGGAAAGAAACCCGGTGTGAGAAACACGTGGCTCGAGTCATCACATCGAAGATGTCTTCCCACATAATTGTAATTATTATCGGGCGATAATAAAATCGGCCATCTCTGAGGTTTCCATCTGCCTTCTTCCAAAACAGACGGAATAAGAAGAAGCGAATCGGGATTCGATGGATCTTGTTCGCAACAGAGCTCCAATTTCAGCATCATTTTTATAACATCGTTCGCTTCCATGTTATCAGTAACATTCGAGCCCAATCCAGGAACAAGAATCTTCTCAAAGTCTTGTCTGCATACGAATCCATTATTTGCAGTCGAGCTCTGTTTTCTGACATCCAATCGTATTAGCTGACTCAGCACCTCACCGAAACACCAACCGCAGTCCAATATCAAGAACCCCAGTTCGTCGAAATAAACCACCTCTCCTATATGGTGAAGACTTGTAACCACCGCTCTCCTCCTCATCTCCACCATCTCTCGATTATCGTTTCTCGAGCGAATTCTTAAAAAGGGAATCTTGATTTGGCATAGCTCACCAAATTCTTTCCACTTCATTAATGGCTTGTTCTGGTTTTGTTGTCTCCAATCTGATAATATTTCCACAAGATCGTTGCAAAGCTGATAAACCCGAGGAACCCTTTGAAGAATTGTCCTGCTCGTTTTTCGGATATGATGGCTGAGTTTACAAACCGAAGCAGACGATCTCGCGTCAACTGTGAATACAGTTGGATAGAACTCGATGAAATCTTGAAATTTATCTCTTAGTCCTTGAATCAAAGTTATAGTTTCCCGTAAGCTATTATCGGGATGGTGGTTGACTTTGTCGTAGTGAGTCAGCACCATAGCTACAGTGGGCAGCATGCATTGATTTACTGCTCGTTTCGAGTTGGAGACGATGAATCGGAGCCAGTAATGGAGATCATCTTCTATTTCGGTGGGGGTTTTCGGTTCTCGATTGCTCGGTTTCCTGAATAAGCTGGATACTATCAGAAAGAAGGAAGCACTGCCGTGACCTGGAAACATGAGATCATGCAGGGAATATTCCTCGTGCTGGCCCGCAAGATTCCATATCGAGATGTTTGTGTCTTCATCTTTGAACGGCTTGATCTTCATGCCAGGTGTCCTTACAGCTTGCTCGACTGGGTTCACGAGAATCCTTATTTCATCCAGGTACGGCATTTTCGAAGGTGAAATGTTCTGTGATATTGAATTGCATAGTGTACTTTTACCTGCACATGTTTTTACCAGATATTTCATGTCTGAATTAATATTCTAGGAAATTCAGAATGTAATGAAAATAATTATCGTACCGGAATATTCTTGACCGCATAGAAAAACCCGACAGCTTTTAGGCATGGCCATAGCCATGTCCTTGAGTAAATCGATCTCCGGTTCCGTTTTTTCGTTCTGACCTAATCTCTGATATATAGCTTCTGACTTCCCAGAAATATGGAGAGGAGTTCTTGCAAGATCAATGTCTTCGATCCAAGGGTTCACATTCAACGTCTCGATTATGGTCTGAAAGACCAATTCGCCCCTCACCCCTCTGCATCCTCGTAGAGAAAAGCGCCTCAAAGTCGTATTTCTCTCCAAGGTCTTGAAGATTCCGGCTATGTCGTCCGGTTTAAGGCTTTCGTCTTCGTGTATGCCTATGTGTGTAATAGTTTCATTGCTAATCAGCATCTTGAGAAAAGCTGAAATCCCGTCTTTTCCGAATTTAGTTCTTCCTCCACCTAAAGCTATCGACTTTAGAGACGTGTTTGCTTGGTTTTGAAAAGGCGAAAACTTGCTCAAAGGACAGAGCAAATGCTCTATGCCTATTGCACCGAACGAGTTTCCGTCGAGGTACAGTTTTTCCAGGCTCCGATTTTTAAATAGCCCAGCTGCAATATACACAATACCCTTGTCTTTCAGACACGTGTTCGATAAATTCACCTCCTTGAGTGTTCGATTTTGTTCAAGAACCGAACGGAGTTCTTTAGCCCATCTCGTTTTCAGCCTCAAACCGGTCATATCAAGAGACCTCACGGTTGTGTTCCGCCCTAACGAACAAATGACCCTACATGCCCCCGAAGGGTCGAGATTATACACTCGAAGAGTGCCGTTTTCAGGGGCAAATTCGACCACTTTGGAGATTTTTCCGTTGTGGGCCCCGCTCCATATATGGACCTCCATTAATCGATTTCTTGCCAAAACGGATGAAATCAGAGGGGTTGCGGTGGACGATTTCGAGTCGAAAATAGTTAGAAGTTTTAGAGTTGAGTTCGTTTCGATCATTCTGGACAGGTCCTCTGCTCCTCTCGAACCGATCGAGTCTTCCCATATTTGCAACTCTTCTAAAGTATTGTTATCTCTTAGAGACGAAGCTAGGAATGCAGCTCCTTCGGAACCGATTTTCGACTCGGAAAAAACGAGGTCTTTAATGCATGTGTTTCTCCTCAGAGAATCCGATAGCTCCGATAAGCACTCTGCATTGAATTTGTTTCTTTTGAACGTTACCTGTCTGATGCTCCGGTTATTATCGAGCAATGTACGGAGATCCTTTATGAGGTGCAGCTCCCATTCGACGAGGTGGAAATCCAACGAGGAGAGACATGTGTCGTTTTCGGGGGTGGCTAAAAACTTGAGAAGCTGAGAGAAGTGAGGTAGGGCTTGTGTTGTAATGTTTATGTTAATGGAGTTTTCTGTTTCTTGAAAGCAGTTTGAAGACTGTTGAGAGAGGAAGAAGGAGATGCTGTGGAGATTGTGGGCCCCACTTTTCATCACTTGCAGAGCCCATTCAATGTCTTTTATGTCTTGAATTGCTGCCATTTTTAATCAAGAATTTTGCTTTGTGAGATTAACTGGTTTCATTGCTCATATGATGGTTGTATGTGTGTGTATATATATATATATATATAGCTTGTAATAAATTAAATTGTTCAGACAGTTGTTTTCTTTGTTATATTGAAGGTGGTGGGAATCAATACTTTAATTCTGTTTGAAGGAATTTTTTATTCCTAAAGTTTTATCACAAATCCTACTTAATTTTAATTAGGAGTATTATTTTTTTTTCTTGAATTATGTGCAATTTTGTGGATTTTAATAATGAAAAGATGGGAAATTGTTCAACTTTGTAAAGGTGATGGGAGCAATTGCCGGATACTTTTCTTCTTCCTTTTCCCATTGCAACAATTAAAGAATCCTAAGAAGGTGGAGGGTGAAAGACAAAAATAGGTCGGGGTAAAAAAGTAATTTAGTAGCAAGTTCGAAATGTTTTAGAGAGAGATATTTGTCACAAGCGGTTGAATGAGCTCTGAAGGTGGCGGTGGCGGGCGACGGAGCCAGAGTATGAGAAGTGGCAATATGTTAAGATTTCACAATGTGGAAATTGAAAATTGAGTAATTTTGATTTTCTGAGAGTTTTTTCGGATCAACTAAATTTGATTTGGTTCACTTCATTTTTTGTTGGACTTTGAATAGATTCAAAGTGCATCCACATGCTTCGATGTACTAATTAGATTTCATGCAAACACGATACATATGAATGAATCGAACCGAATATGATCGAAACCGTGGAACCGAATCCAAATTATATAACGTCCATCTTAGATTTTCTACAAATTACAAAACCATAACAAAGGATGAACTTGATTGTACGAAACAATGACACGTGGCATTTACAATGGGCCACCGAATTATTAAGCTATCTTGCAATGGTTAGAATGGTCCAGATAAGTGGGCCCACAGAGAAGTAATTGGCCCATGATAAATACATTCGTTGTTGAAAGCTATTTTTGGGCCATGTATGATAAAATAGTACCATATTCCATAATATAAATAACCCATCTTTTATGGTAAGATGAAGATTCGTTATCCAAAATATGGGCCCACTTTTCTATTATAATTGCTTTAATTGTTAATTATTTAATACTCATGTAATATAAAATACGGTTTTAATTTTACGAATACCGTTTTTTACTTCGAAAGTTATTTTAACCCTTTTTTGAGTCTGATTTTGACAAAATTCAAAGCACGGAAATGGTAGTTATTTGAGTTCACTTTCTAATCAAACTTGAACCGGTTGGAATGAATTACGGGCGACAAAGTTATGCATGAATCAGTTACGTTTTAAATTTTAAATAACTCAAAACATCAAAATTGTGAACAATATTTATTGATTCATGCATATCTTTCTCGCCGAGCGTCCAATCTTGGCGATTCAAGTTGGAGTAGAAAGCTTACTCAAAGAACTACAAGTTTCGTGTCTTGAGTTTTACCAAATTCAGATCCTAAAATGATCAAAATCACGTCTGAAATCAAAACAATATTATTAAAATGAAAACGACATTTATCACATCTCTATTTATATACTAAAAATCGAGAAAAATCAACACTTTTTTCACTACATCCAAATTAAATGTGAGTAAATAGCATAAGAAGTATCAATTGATATTAAAAAAAAATTAATAATAATAATAAAAAAAAAACATAAAGAAGTATGAATACATGATTAAAGAATCTGTGTCTATTCCTCGTTCTACAACATCTATTTTCATACACAACAACAAATGTTTGAACCTATCAGATACAGAAAGAAACCTCCAGCAAAATGAGCAAATCATATCACAGTTTGTTTTCAACTGGTTATTCCACACTAGCAAATCAAACATAACCCTCACGTACAACAAGACAAGAACGAACGATTTCGCCAGTCATTAGAGCCGAAAAAAAAAAACAGGAAAAGAAAAAAAAGAAAAAAGAAACGAAGAAGAAAAGAAAATGAATATGAAAAAAAAACAACTTTCTACCCTTCCAATGCGTCTGTCTACGAGACAGCAGTACCGTCTTTGTGTTGAAGAGTGTCGTAACAAATAAAGCTAGAAATGATCTTCCGGTAGTAATATCCCGCAATGTGATTTACATCTCAATCAAAATGCCGATAAAATGAAAATTCTAAGTTATATATTAAGGATCGAACCGAACCGAACCTCAAGTGCTGCTCTGTGTGAACATGTATATTTTTTGATGAACCAAGCATGGACACCATTATAAGCTGAGATATATGTATATGTATGTATCTATGAGGGATAGATACGGAAGTCACAGCCCATTTTTTGTAAGTCTCCTCCCCTACATTTATCGATCTTCAGTATGCTGAAAGTTTCCTAAGTAGCAATTCCTGAAGAAAATTTGCCATGGAGAAGAAAAAAAAAGTTCAGCTACTTTATTCAGTCGTGGACGCGACGGTAAATATGACATAATTGAATGTTACAAGAAGAGTTTAATCCAATACTTGTATAAAAAAATCTCGAGAAATTGCGGTAGTTTAATCCTATGCATGTATATAAATCGTTCTTGTGGTATGTCTATGTACTTGTAACTGATGTACATATAAACTGATTTCCAACAAAATCAAACTGAGTGTACGTATGTGCAGAATGCAGACAGATATTAGTTTAAACCAACATCTGATTTGCCTACGAACACGATATATGGAGTAAGATTCAGTTGCAGTCAAGAACTTTCTTATTTAATATAATATATGACTTTTCTGAGCAAAACAATAGAATCCTGCCTTTAAGTTTCCAACTTCAATCATACGTCGACAAATAACCTAATGAATCAGATCGAGAAAAAACAATCTAATTCCCTGGGGGAAAACAACTTGCAACTACAGTGAAAAAGGACCAAAAGAAACGTTACCTCTACTGGACTGTCTATTTTGAATGTCGTAGCCCACATATTCCTCAGATTCTTTAGCAGCAGCGTCTTCCGTATTCCCAAGCCCATAACCAAACGAGCCAGAATTAACCAGCTCAGGAGATGATGTTTGCCACCTACGATCACCGCCGTACGCAGAGCCACCTCGATAGAAGTCCCCATATCCTCCCTCATAGTCACCACCACCGCCCGAGGCAGCAAACGAAGACACTGTGGCCCCCACACTTGTTGCATTATTATTCCTTCCAAATCCATAACTGCTCTCTCCACCTCTATAGCCAAAATTCGACCCACCATAGCCAGAAGAACTCCCTCCTCCAAGTGAAGCCATAATCGGAGAAGCACCCCAATTCGCTCCGTTATTTCCAAACACTCCAAATCCACCGCCGCCACTTCCCGAACCTAAGTACGAAGCAGATCCAACATTATTATTATTGTTGTTATTGGATGAACTATTATTAACTCCACCGTTTCCCCATACGTTTCTTGATGGTGAGTTGAGTAAAGAATCGCCTCTGCTTCCACTTCCATTATACCCAATAGGAGTATTGTACCTGCTCTGACTAGTCCCAAAGTACGGGTTCAAAACTCTGCCATAGCCTAGGTTACTGCTAAAGCTCGAACCCCCTCCAAAGCCCCCACTGCTCAAACCTTGCTCCATATTCACTCCCATTCCATAACCAGTAGAACTCAAATGCGAGAAACCACCACGACCGCTAGTTAACGGGCTATATCTACCGTCCATTCTCACTCCAAACCCTCCAACCGAGTTCAGATTATACCCCTGTGGATAGTTACTTAGGAAGTTGTTGTTGGCTCTGCTGAGACCGTAGTTGTAACCGACGAGTGGGCTCCTTGTGGGCCCCGGAGAAGAAAGCTCTTTCGGAACGGCCCGTTTTACCTCGACCATCTTACCGTTGAGTTCATGGAAAGTTTTGTGCAAAACCCTGTCCACTGCCTCCTCCGAATCGTACGTAATGAAACCGAAGCCTCTTGGCCTTTGAGTGTTGTGGTCGTACATTACTACAACGTCTGTTATTGCACCGAACTGATCGAAGTACGTCTTGAAGTCGTTTTCATTGACAGTAGATGCTAATCCTCCCACGAAAATCTTTTTAGTTCGTGCGGGGGGCGGTGACCCCTGGTTGCTGCCGCCGCTGTTTCGGTTTATCAGATGCTGGTCATCCCTCGGAACAGCTTTCTTTGCTTCCACCTGTCATACGATGGACCATTCAGTTACGCGATGGTAAAACTATATCTCTACATTATAAACACTGCAACTTACGGTTCTTCCATCGATAATGTGCTTCTCCTTGACCACTCTTTCTGCAACTGCAGGTTCGGCAAAAACCACGAAGCCAAAGCCACGTGCACGGCCGGTGGTCCGATCACGCATGATAACTGCCTCCACCACTTGTCCGTACGCCCCGAAATGCTCTCTAAGACGATCCTCATTCGTGTCCCATGAAATACCACCTATAAACAGCTTACCTTGATCCATCTCCATCTTTTCTGCAATTCACATTACAATTTTTCACTTCAAGGCTCAATAATTCCCCACCCAAAAACCAAAGCGAACAAATGCAAACAGAGACGATTAACAATCGAATCTCGAATTGATCGTACAATTCAATTCCAATTAGAATACCAATAGAATTTAACATTGATCCCGCACAATCGCATAATTATTCAAAACGACAAATCTAACAGATCCGCCAACAAACAGGAAGAAAAAAAAATATGCCTTATCCAATCACTGCTCGAAATAATAATTGGAAGCAGAGAAAAAAAAATGCAGAATTCGATTTAAAATCATCGGATCCTTCGATCATCAAACAGACGAGAAAACGTTTGTACCTTATCCAGAAAATCAAGCAGGAGCGGAGCGCAGCGCAGCAGCGGTGACTGATCAAAAAAAATTATAAAGTGGGAAATGCAGGAATTAATATAAAATCATCGGATCCTTGATTCATCGGTTAAGATTCAATACTCGCAAACCTGAAAAAAAATTCACAATTCGGAGAGATCAGAGAGAGATTCAATCGAGAATAAATGTTTTGATTTAAAAAAAAAAAAAAAAAAATTGTAGAGGGGACTAACCATTTGGGAAGAAAGTAGAAACAGATTGGAAATCCTGGGGAAAAAAAACCAAGATCTAATGAGAGGAATTACACGTTAATGAAAGCACAGAGTATGCTCTTCCTCTCACTTTTCCTTTCTCTCTCTCTCTCTCTCTCTCTTTTCTCTCTTCCCCCAAAGGTCCTTGTTTTTCTTGGTTATTCCACTCCTTTTATACAAAACCAGAAGAAATGGAATTTCCTTTTGCTTTGATGGAGGAGATATTATTTATTTATTTATTTATATATGTATATATACTATATATATATATATATATTATAAATAGTTGGGGGAAGAGAGAAAGAGGGGCGTAAATGGCATTGTGAGCCAAAATCTCTGGTGTAAGAATATTTGAAAGCCCAAGGTAGATGACAGGAGATGGTGAGCCTGGAGCAGAGGAGTACCACTACCTAATTTACCTTAATTCTACTACCCAATATTATTAAATAATTATAATATATATATTAACAAAAATTAACTTAATATTATATTTTGGAGGGAAGAATTTCATTTTATTTTTGGAGAGTGATATTTAGGAAAAAAATAATTATTAATTTCATTTTTTTTTAGAGTAATTTATTTTTTACTGTCTAAAAAATAGTGAGAGAGAGATTTTGTAAGAAAAAATTGAAGTCAAGTAAAAGATATTTTCTAGTGTATATTTATTGAAAATCAATCAAAGTTTTGACTGATAATGTTGGAAGAATTTGGTCGTTTATTTGAGGCTACACCCGGTGAAATACACTAGGTAATTATTAACCGTTGATCTGCACATAGACACCGTATGTATGTGTGTTTTGTAGGGAAAACTAATTACAGCCTAATTTTGCTGTATAGATATTCTTATTGATTGGACAACATTTTTGCTAAAAATGGAATTGATTTTCTATCTCGTTTAGTTTACGAAATATGATTTATTCAATGTACGTATGTAGCTTCGACTTTATTTGTTAAAAAGAAATAAAAAAAAAAAATATGAATTAGAAGATACAAATCAAAGTTTGTTTAAATTAATTAGTTTTTTATGACTAACAATGTATCATGATGTAAGTGCCAGCTAAACCACCACTAACAATGAACAGTTCAAACTTCCAACTGTTTCATAATAATTCATCTTTTCCTTTTTTTTTTTTCCTCGATAAATTACAGCCACCTATCAACTATGAATCTTCTTACACATACATCATTATGCTGTTGAATTCAACAAAATCTTCTAATTTCGGTGGAATGTTATGTAATTTGTACTCGTTTTGTGCAAAAAAAAAAATACAATTTCTAATGCAGTAGAATCTGATATTTACAAGCCAAAAGACACATTTTACGATCATCTAGTTTCAAAATGTGGAGTTCGAATAGAAAAAAGAAAACGGGTACAAACTAGAGAATATTCCACTTAATTTGACAGTGCAAGGGTGGACACGTAAGAAAATTCATTATTGAGGGGTGATTGTAATTACACAAACATAAAGGGTTTTTTCGTAATTTAACCTTACCTCAAGAGTAGCCGAAATTTACCCTTTTTTCTTTCTAAAAAAACAAGTCAAACATAGAAATATAAGTCAAAAGAGTTTTTATTGAGAATTGACAATATCTTCAATCTTTTCAAGAACCTCAGCAAAAGTTGGTCTTTCTTTAGGATCAAATGCCACACATTTAAGTGACACATTTAACATAGGAAAAGCATACATCAATTCATCCTCTGCACTTAATTCCTTATCAAACACCTCTCCGGTCCACTCCTCCCTTACGGTGGACCCCACCCATCTCGGCAAATCTAAGCCGCTCGTCTCCACCGTTTTCCCCGTTAGAAGCTCCATCAAGACCACCCCGAAACTGTACACGTCGGCTTTTTCCGACAGCTCTTTCTCCGGTGCAGTGTACCCTTTCAAGAAGAGACAAACACTGCCCCGGTCCAGAAACTTCGCGTACCCGTATTCGCTTATCGACGCCACGTCATCGTCGCTCAACATGATGTTCGATAGTTTGATGTTCCCATGAGGTATGATGTTGTCGTGATTTTCGTCCCTTTTTTTATATATGAAATCGAGGCCTCTTGCTATATCGAGCCCTATCGATAGCCGAAGCTTCCACGGAAATTCCCTCTTTCGTTCGACATATTCTGCATGCAAAAAAAAAATTAGTAATAATAATTAAAATTACATAAAAATAATTAGTAGTAAATAAAGGAAGAATCTTTACTTTCGAATAGGTTTAGAAGGCTTCCGTTTGTTTGATATTGGTAGACGAGAAGTTTTTCGTCGGGAGTGGAACGGTAGCATACGAGAGGGAGGATATTTGGATGCTTCAATCTCCCTACAACATTCATTGTTCGGCAAAATTCGTCGTGCGACGACAAATTCAACATTTTCAACCGTTTGACAGCTAAAACAACTTCGTTTTTGAGCTGCACGGTGTAGAGGCTGCTGCAGAAGCCATGCGTGCGCATGTCGGCGGGCCCCTCAAGAAGTTCGTCCAATGTGAACCGTTCCTCCTCTTCGACGAAAAACACGAGCTCCGACGACGAGGGTTTGATCATCTCTTCTTCTGTCTTGATCGTGATCTTCACTTCATCTACGGATGGGGATTGATCGGGAAGATTCTCTAAGCTTGGCTCGTGTTTCGATCGTTTGGCGGAATTAGGGTTCCGGAAGTAAAATACTAGAAGAAACAAGATCAAGAGACCGAGTACTAGAAGCGTCCATAGTAGCCATGTTTCCCATATTGACTTATGAAGATGATGCACTCCATTTTCCATGTCTGATTCGAGAAATCTATCGGATCAATTCTGATTATTTCTTTTTCTCTTGATTCTTTTCCGATCATCGAGAACAACGTTCGTAATTGGGTAGTTTTCTTAGTTTGATTTCTTTTGGCAGTATGATTTTTTCAAGGTTTCTGCATGCTGTGATACATGTTCTTGTTTTTACCACCACTTGTGACACACATAAGAAACAATTGTGTTCACATATACCAAAGTGTTTGTCTCATGTAATATGATGTAAGACAAAAAATATGTGTACAATGCTGCCGCTGTTTAAATTCTGGCCCAATAGATTGTAATTTGGCCCAAATAGGGCAAATGGGCAGGAAGCTGGCAACGAGCTAAATCCTCACCGAGAGGTCAGACGAGCAGAAAATGACGAGCCAAAGAACCGTCTTATTTTCTGACAGTATTTAATGCAAGTCCAATCAGATTTTTGGTGCAAAGAATGCTTTCTATTTTTATCACATGTATATATACTAGCAATATTATGTGACATAGACAGGATAAATGAAATTAGAATGGACTGACATGATGACTAAACAAATTAAACATCAATTACAGGCTGAAATGGTACAATTTGGCTACAAGGATCAAATTAAAACATTAATTAAGTTGGATAATATAATAGAAGGTTAATTTGGTTAACTTTTGTATTTTTATCTAAAATGATAATGACATGCATTTTATCCATCTTATTTTATTGACGAAATTATCTAAAAGATAATTTATTTATTTATAAATAAATTGTATAGCATGTAATTTCATAATCAAATGAACTGAACCATAAATCAAGATATTTTAATATGCGGCGGTTTGGTTTATGTGGGACCCACAGGCCGTTATGACAGAAGGCTTGGCCTTGAAAAGGTAAAAGAGCAAATATATACAACTGGAAGCACGACTTTTTTGCCCTTTTCCCAACTGTTCTTCAATATTCAATTATGGCCGGAACTTGGCGGCGGCGGCGGCGGCGGCGCGGCGGTGAACAACCTTTTTTCCTAACGTTTGTTGGTTGTCTTAAAAAGCTCAGCCACCCATTCCTCGCAACTATTTCAATCCACTAAAGGTTTGTTTCAAATAATAATAATAATAAATAAACATGAATTATAATTTAGGGTAAATTGCACCTACACCCCTAAAGTATGTCAAATTAACTTTAAGGTCCCCATGTTATCGGTAATTACAATCACCCCTAAAACATCGATATGCGGGTACGGACTCGGGAGTGTCTTACTTTTAGACAAATTACGAGACTCTTCACCTTCTAGAAAAATCTGTGCAACATAGATAAAAACTGTAAGGAGATAATGCATTAGATACGTGATTTCGATAGAATTTCTAACAAACTATTAGAGCTATAACGCATTATTAATTCCAAAAAGTGGTAGAAACAACATAGAATACCACATGAACCTTAAAGTTATTTTAGCATACCTTCAAGGTGCATGTGTAATTTACACTATAAATTAATGCAAATTAAAACATAAAAAAAAAACAATAGCTGCTCTATTATGAAGAATTAATACAAAACTGTATTTACAAAACTCCCCATTTCTTTACACGTATGAGGTGGCAAAGAAATCAAACAAAATCACAACTCAATGCAACCCCTTTCAAATAAATACTCCCAGTGGTAAAAAAAACAACACCACCACTATAATCTACCAAGATTTTCGTCATCATCATCTTCTTCATCTTCGTCGACATCTCGAATCCCGTGAAAGAACGGATCGTTCAGTAATTCTGCAGCGGACGGTCTTGCCCTCGGCTGGGCCAGACACTTTTCGATGAACGCAAGCACCTCCGGGTCCTTAACCTTGCTCATGGCCCGAGGCCTTAGCCCGGACGTCACCTTTCTGTAAATCTTGGCCACGTTCTCGCATTCGCTGTAAGGTAGCTCGAGAGTTACCATCTCGAGTAAACACATTCCGAACGAGTATATATCTATTAGCTCTGTGTAGTCCTCCTCGTATAGCTCTGGTGCCATGAATTCCGGTGTCCCTAGTAATGAATGGGCGGCGTGATTTTTCCCCACCGTTGCCGCCAATCCCAAATCCCCGATTTTCACCTATTATACATGATGAAAAAAATATTAAAACTAGGGCAGAAATTGCCACTTTGTTCCAAAAAAACCGGAAAAGATCAGAAATTGGGATGAAAAAACTTGTTCCAAAATCGGAAATTTGAGAATCGAAATCGGCAGAATTCGGAAATTTTGTTCCAATTTTCACCCCAGGATTCCAATTATTTGATTAATCTCACCAACCAAACGAATCAAACAAGGCCTTAACCTAAATATTCAAGAAAGAGAAAACACCGGGAGATTTAGTATATATATATACATACTTGACCGATGTTGCCGTTGATGAAGATATTGCTACAATTGAGATCCCTATGAATAACGCAGGGCTCATGAGTATGCATATACTCCAATCCCTTGAGTATTTGTCGGGCCCACTTCTTCAACGCGTTGATCGAGACGTGCTTGTGCTTCTGTCGGTACTCCCTAAGATTCCCTGACGTGCAAACCTCCGTGATGAAGTTCAACGTGTTATTCTTCTCGTCCCGCCAGACGGAGTAGAGAGAGATAATGTTCTTGTTCTTCAAGTCGTGCAGCAATCGAACCTCCGAGTAGAGACGGTTGATCATTGCCTCGTCGTCCGAGAAGTTGCGTAGCTTCACTTGGTTCCACGCAACCTCGATTCCTTCTTCTTGGTCAAACGCTCTGTACACTTTCTTCACCGCACCCGCCCCTAGAAGCTCGTTGTATCGGCCGTACCGGCGCGTGGGGTCCACTTCCACAAACGCCTCATTGTCGCTCTCCGCCACATCATCGAAAGACGTGCTAGGCATCTGAAACCAATTTATTTTTTCAATTAGAGAAATTGCAGATCAGTTTTTTTTTTTTCAATTAGAGAAATTGCAGATCAGTTCATAAATTGTCGCAGATAATTTTTATGAAATAAAAATTAAATCAGGCTTTCATCAAATAAGCTACTAGAATTCTTCAATTACGGAATAAAAAAAGACAATTCAAAAAAATCAAACAATGAAAAAAAACCAATCTTTCATCAAAGAAGCTACTAAATTTCTCCAATTACTGAAAAAAAAATTTAGAAGCCAAAAATCGCAGAATTTCATGATCGGAGCATACGACGAAATCAGAAACACAAAATCAAAAGAGACGCTTGAAGTCTTACCATAGGGTTTGATGCAGAAAGACCGAATTTTTTTTCCCTCTCCGATGAAGGAAGAAAAAACGGCGGCGGCGCTAATTCCTTAGGTAAAACTGCTCGAACGAAGATGAAAGATGAAAAGTGAGAAGAGGGCGGGCTTGTGTATTTATAGGTGAATACGGGGAAGGTGGGGATTTTTTACCTGGTCGCGTGAGGATTACATGTAGTTGTTGACTTGCTGTTCAGCCTGGACTCTGCTAGAATTTACGATAAAGCCACTAGGGCAGAAGAAGCAAGAGGGAAGGAAGAAGACCTTTCTTTGCCCTAATCAGACTCCCAAGGAGTAGTCTTTGTATGTAAAGTGAATTAGAGAGCTATTAGGACTCTTTCCCCCAATTTATAATTAATTAATTTATTTATTAATTATTAATTAATTAATTAATTATTAATTTATTTTCATGTACTGTGTAGCGTCGTCGTTTTTCTTCATCCCCATTCTGCAGCTCGTCGTTTTTTTAATTTTATTATCGTAAAAATTCAGGATTATGTTGGGTTTATGCTGATTGATTATCGATTTGGGTTTACTCCCTGTTAAATTGATTGAATTCCGTATCAATTACCTCGGAGGAATACGGCTATGGCGACGGTGAAATCAATCGAGAACGCACTCAGCCTCGTCGACGCGAAGAAGGAGAGCTTGAAGAAAGCGTTTGAAGAGCTTCAATCGCACTCCTCTTTGCTCGCCTCGTTCAATTTAAATTGGGATGATCTCGATTCGTATTTAACCTCCGTTCAATCCGAATTACTGACCAAATTCGATACCCTAAAAGCCCTCGAATCGTCATCCCCAATACAGAAGTCCAGAATCGGAAAGCAAAAGGAATCGCCGTCGTCGGAATCGGTTCCCGCTCGACCCGAGCTGAAGTCCATGTGCGAGAAAATGGACGGGTCGGGTTTGTGCAAGTACGTGATGGAGCGTCCCAAGGAGAGGACGGCGATTAGGGTTGAGTTGGCCGACGCGTTTAAGCACGCGCCGGACCCGGGGTTGTTGGTTCTGGATGCCATGGAGGGGTTTTGGGATGGACAGGCGGGTTCTTCGAGGACGAAGGCGGCTTGCGTGGTGTTGCTGGAGGAGTTGATGAGGGCTGGGGTGGAGATCCGGCCGGAAGTTAAGGAGCGTGCGGCTGCCGCCGCAAAGGAGTGGAAGGAGAAGATGGAGGCGGTGCAGGGTGGTGGTGATGGTGATGGTGGTGAGGAGGGAAGAGAGGAAGGGGGTTTGGAGAGGCTGGGTTATTTACATCTCTTGGCTACTTACAAACTGTTGGATGACGTCGCGTACGATGTGAACGTGCTGATTGATTACGTTGTTTTGGGCGGCAGATATCGACAAACTGTTGACTTGTGTCGGATCCTCGGCCTCGAGAGTAAAGTTTCTGGTAAAAAAATCCTAACTTTGCCTTCTTTACTTGTATTATTGCTTTTTTTATTCCCGGTATCTATCTTTTTAACCGTCGTGTCTATGTTGCAATTTTATCATGTTTTTACGTGTCGACCTACCTCTGCTGCATGTGAAGATTCGATCGGTAACAAAAATTGGAGGTGTTATAGATGAAATCGGTAGTCGGATGGTGGTACTCGATAAAATCAGAACTGGTTTCCTTTTTTTTCTAGTTGAGATTTCACTGTTCGATGAATCCATGTAGGATAATATTATGTGGCATAAAGGTGTAAAGGATAATCCATGTAGAATCGAATCCAACTTGTCGGGATCATGACATTAAGAATCTTGGTGTAAAGCATTGTGGTTATAGAGGGGTTTCTTATTTATCGGTTTCGTTCTTGTGAAATAGCTTATGCTTTGTGGCACACAGATGATTTTGAGAAGCATAATTGAAAAACCATCTTTCATTCCAGAAATAGAATCTATTTAATGCAAAAATTCCACGTTGTCGGATGCCAGCACACTGGATTCTCTAAAGCCGTCCGCAACATTAATTTCAGCCCAATTTTGCTTAAAAAGTAGAATCCTTATAATCTTTACAGAATCTCGATTCTACCAATTTTGCTCCGCTCCCAATTTTGAACGATTTTACCTGGTTTAAGATTTAACAAGCCATGGGATAGTAAATATGCTAAAATCTTATGTTTTTACGCATTTATTCCCGATTTTAACTACCTATTCATCATCATCGGAGAACTATTAGGATCATGTTGTTGGCATTTCGTTTTGTAAGGGTGAAAGTCTGTGCTGACGATTACGGTTGTCCAGTAGCGAATGTTCAAAGTTTGTATTTGCATCTTTGATCTATTTATTATCAGCACTTAATTGCTTGCTTTTTCACAATTTCCAACAGATATTGTACAGAAGCTTATCAGTAAGGACAAACAACTTCTAGCTCTCAAGTTCATTTTCGAGTTTGAGCTAACGAATGAGTTCCCTCCAGTCCCCTTGTTGAAAGACTATGTGATGTATTCTAAGAGAATTGCTCAGAAAATTCGTAAGAGTGGGAAGAATTCTCGTCAGTCTGTGGTAATGTTTCCAAATATTTCTTCGTTTTCCTGTTTAATGTCAAACCCACCGTTGATAGCTTTTAAAGATTGCAAATTTATTGATTAGGTGGTAAAATCGACAGTTTTGGACCTTTGGTTATAGTCGATTAGAAAACGATCTATCGTTGAGTCTCAATGAGAAAGACTTAATTTTCACTCACTATTACATATTCCTCTGTAGAACGAGGCTGCCATGAAAGAAATTAGTTCACTGAGATCGGTGATTAAGTGCATCGAGGACCACAATCTGGAATCTCAGTACCCAAAAGCCGAACTCGTGGCCCGTGTTGAGAAGTTGGAGAAAGAGAAGGCCGACCGGAAAAGACCAGCCGCCGCCCCTGCGCCGAAACCTCAGCAGCAGCAGCAGCCTCCGAAGCAAAACGCGAACAAGCGAATGAGGGCAGCAGCTTTCAAAAGGAAACTTCCTTCTGCCGCCAATTCAGTTGTTCCCCAATCACAGACATACGGCATGGCAGGGCCGCTTGTCGCTGCCGCCCCACAATACGTGGGCCCGTCTTCGGACTTGTACGGGTTCTCGGGAGGCCCGATGGGCTTTCACGGGAACATGAACCCATCTGCTGCTTCCAATCCTTATCCGCCGGAAACGCACGCGCAGCCTCTTGTTTATTACGATAATAGGCCGATGGGTGGTTACAGTGGGTATGACGTGGCGTCTCAATATCATCCGGCGTACTATCCACAGTAAGATATGCTGCATATATGTCTGAATTTTGAAATGTTCTTTTTTTCTTCTTCCGATTACTGAAGTTTTGGCACAATGACCAACTTCGGTTAAACGAACCAACGTTTATGGTTCAGAGATATACTTATGTTGATCTTGTGAAAACCAGCTGGGAACACTTTTACAAAGTGTTCCTAAGAGGAAATTTCATTTTCCCTATGCGCTTATGTGTTTGATTTTTTTTTATTTCTTTTTATAATTTGGCTGGATTACACATGCTATGTCTGCACGAGATGCAAACAGTGACACGTGTGCTGTAATCAGCACTCGTTTTTTACCGAATCCATTGCAACACTCTATAGTCTATACCAGCTGATAGGACAATCAGTTTGTCCCTCCAGCCAATATGGTGTTACGGACATTCACCCCCTAGTTTTATCTTGTCTCCACCACTTTCTGAAACTAATAGCCCGTTAGAACTCTATCGTAATAACTTATGCAATGGGTTATACCGTTAGAGTTTCTAACAATGTTTGAGGGTTAATTGTAATTACCGATACCACAGAAAGTAACCTTAAAGTTATTTCTTGAATAGTCAGTTAGTGTTGAGATAGAATGCTGTTTTGTTTTCTGCAATTTGCAATGTGAAATGCATGCAAAAACAATTGAAACAAAATAGCAATATTAATTGTGTGAGAAGTGGGGGCAGGATGGACATTTTACTTGGGACTAAACTGTCAAATGTTGCATTATTTAGGCAGTGGTCCCCCTAAGAGTTGCAGAATTTATCATGACCAATTGAGTGCTGTTTGGACTTTGGACTATGCTCTAATTTCTGTTATTGAATTACTGAAAAGAAAAAAAAAAAAAAACAGAACCTTTGATTCTCTTTAGATTCGGCTTTAATGGGAATTCAGCTTTTTCTTCAACTGTCAAGGTTTATATGTTCCTGCTTATTAATTGTTGTCATAAACTTATTGGGCAAATTACGAGAAGCCCCTTGAGGGAATGCCTAATTATGAAAAAAACTTCAATGTTTGCATAATTACGAGCACCCCCTTGAGGTATTCTCCGTCTAACGAGTTGGCCCGCATAGAGTTCATAATAATGGAATCGGATAGGTTCCATTGAATATTCATTTTTGTATTGATCAGAATACCCTTAGGGCTCCAATTGTAAAGTTTGTAAAACAATTGTATTTTTTCTTTATAATTTTATTTAAATATATATTTTTTTTTTACTTCTTTTGTTTACGGTTAACTAGTTGTTTTTGTGTTATAAGGGGTTATGTGTAAGGTTTTATACTGCACGAGGTGCCAAATGTAAGAAAATCAAGATTTTATACTGCACGAGGTGCCAAATGTAAGAAAATCAAAAAATTGAATTTTATGACATTTTATATTGCAGGAGGTGACATTTTTCTCTTTCATTAAATTATTTTAACACACGTTATACAATTACTACGTTCTCTTAGAGTTATTTGCAAGCCGTTAGTTTCAGATGCTTGTAATTATGCAAACATAGGGGGTTTTTCTATAATTAGGCCTTACTTCAGGGGCTCTTTGTAATTTGCCCTAAACTTATATGCAAGTACCACATAATAATTAGGTTTTTTCTGTAATTAGGCCTTACTTCAGGGGCAATTTGTAATTTGCCCTAAACTTATATACAAGTACCACATAATAATTAATAATATATTGCTTCTTAGTTCTTACTAGGGGTGTAAACGAGCCGAGCCGACTCGTGAGCTCGAAGAGCCGGCTCGTAAAAAGCTCGAACTCGAACTCGAGATTTTCGAGCTCGAGCTCGAGCTCGCGAGCTCGAGCTTTCTGAAGAGCCGAGCTCGAGCCGGTTTTCAGTTGTTCATGAGCTCGCGAGCCGGCTCGCGAGCCGGATTTATTATTATTTTTTTATTATTTTTTTTATTTTTTATATGTTATTTTTATTTAAATAATGTATAATAATGTAAAATATTATAGAAATAAATACAAATATTAAAAATATATATAATTACAATTTAGTTTTTATTTTTTATTTTTTCAAATAATTTTTAATAATAAAATAATAATTAAAAAAATATTTAAAAAAAAAAAAAAAAAAAAAAGACAATGGGCTCGAGCTCGAGCTCGAGCTCGACACAACTGACACGAGCTCGAGCTCGAGCCAAAAAAAGAGGAGCTCGCGAGCTCGAGCTCGAGCTCGAGCTCGACAAAATATACTCGAGCTCGAGCTCGAGCCAGCCAAAAGAGGCGAGCTCGGCTCGAGCTCGGCTCGTTTACAGCCCTAGTTCTTACTCATAGCGAACTTAAAAAAAAAAGAAAAAATTCTAATTTGAGGCACTGTGTTGTATTAAAGGCAGGATTCATAGAACAAATACGCTATTTAAATTGGATAATCCTTGACTGGGTCCTAATCCAGCAAATTTATTACTACAAACTTATTAATTTCATTTAATTAGGGATTAATTAAAAAAAAAAAAAAAAAACAGGATAAGGATTAAGGAGCAACTAACTAGCCAATCACAATCCAGATCCAAACCCGTAAAAAGTCAACACCGTAGAGCTTTTGTAGCCCCCTCCCCACACCCCCGTTAGAAATGACCATCCTACCCCTCCGATTTTCGGAGGAGATGTTAAAAATAGTTATTACAGGCAGATTCAATTTCATCAAAAATTCTCTTTCTCCATCAATGGAAGACGCACACTCTTCTTACTCCCACTACCAGCACCACTCTCCCCCCTCCTCAAATAATGCCGACGCCGTCGGATCGATCAACGGAGCTAAGTACCGCCTCATGTCTCCGGCCAAGCTCCCGATCTCTAGGTCAACTTCTATTACTATTCCTCCTGGCCTCAGTCCGACCTCGTTTCTCGATTCCCCCGTTCTTCTCTCTAACATCAAGGTCTCTCTCTCTCTCTCTCTCTCTCTCTCTCTATTTTTCGTTTTTCCCCCTTCTGCGTCTACTGATTTTTTTTCACTAGTGATATTCGCTTCAGTAGCTGGAGATATTCGGATTCGGTTTCGGATTCGAATTCGGATTCGGAATCGGATTCGGATCCGGCACCGTGTATGTTTGTTTAGGGCACTGTTTGGGTTTATGTACCAAACTTTCAAAAATTAAACAAGAGCTAAATCCAACCTTTTGATTTCAAAATTGATTTATTAATCTCTTCACTTCTCGATTTTGTGAAATGTGAGTGGATTTCATTTGTTGATTTGATGTTTGGTTCTTTTTTCATTATAGCCCTGCTGCTGAGTGATTTCTCCTTTTTTCCATTGAGTGCTCATTTGGATATTAATAAATGTTAGGTGAATAGTTATGTGTGTTTGTTTTGGGACCGTTGGATTCCGATGCTCTAATTAGTAGTGTTACTAATATATTAATTTCCTGATGGAATTGTTTTCGGGCACCGTTAAACCTTTTGTGGCGACGTGGCCATGAGAATCTTTTTGAAGTGGAGTCGAAAAATCGGAAAGACATGTGAATGGAGAGGAATAGCCCATCATTAGAAGAATAAGAAACCATTCTGTTCCATTAGAATCGTAAATATGCTCATTCACTATTATCAAATGACGATCTGAGTTGGGGGTGGAAGCAGCATTTTGATGTATAAAAAATGCTTTCTCGATAGGGATTTCTAGAATAAGGATATATTTCAGTGTTGTTTCTTCACAAAATTGAATCTTGCTTTACTACTAGTTGGTGTTTGGCGTTTTTCTCGTGTTGAGAAAAGTGGTTGCACTTAAATACTCGAGCTTTTGCCGTTATAATTGTCAGCATCATGTATGACATATCGACATTTCTTAAGTGCAAAATATAATTTTTTTTTACTTTGTAGGCAGAGCCATCTCCGACCACTGGCTCCTTCTTCAAGCCTCATTTGATGCAAGGCGCTGGTGAAAACGCAGCTCTTTCACTAGAGAAATTTTTCTCCGGTCGTAAACCGGTTGATGAAAAAACGTCGAGCAGTTTTGAGTTTAGGTTTCATACTGGAGCTAGTTCTACATCAGGATTATCATCTGCAGGGCTCTCGGTGATGACCTACTCTTTCGTTTTGTAGTGGTAAATATGTATATATATATTTTATCCGCTAATATCTTATTTCTTTGTTCAAAAGTTTCACGTGGGGATGAATCGACAGGGGCCAGTCGTTTATCAAGACCAACACAATTCACAACCGCCTGTACCTTCACAGTCTGTGGTAGTCGGTGCACACAATTCACCTATTCGTAATAGTATTGACGAATTAAATCAAGGAGGACAGTCCAACATGGGCAATCGGGCTTCATCTTCGGAGCATAAAGACAGCATTTCCTCAGTCTCGAATGAGAGAACATCAGAGGATGGGTATAACTGGAGAAAATACGGCCAGAAACTGGTTAAAGGAAGTGAATTCCCACGAAGTTATTACAAATGTACGTATCCTAACTGTGAGGTGAAGAAAATATTCGAACGTTCTCCGAGTGGACAGATTACAGAAATCGTCTACAAGGGTTCCCACGATCATCCGAAACCACAACCTGCACGTCGGCAGAATTCTGGTACTCTTTTGTCGATTCAAGAGGATAAGCCGGACAAGGATTTGTTATTCACTGGTCAAGAAGGTAGTTTCTTAACTTCCTGATTTTTTTATTGCACAACTTGTTTTTCGTAATATCACTTATCGTGAACTATACATGTCAAGCGCACTCACATCTTATCTATTGTCTTGTTGAAGACAAGTTGAACAACAACAAAATGGAGCAAAACACCTCTCCCATGTTGTCTCCTCTGCAAGCAAACGAGGACAACATAGATGTTTCAGGTTCACAATATCCGGGCCTCAACGATGATGTTGAAGAAGACGACCCTTTTCTAAAACGGAGGTATATATAGTTTTCCGAAACATTAATTATATACATGTTTATTAATTATTAATAATCTCGTAAGGGTGAATAATCCTAGCAGGAAAATGGAGGAAGGTATTGATGCTACACCAGTTGTTAAGCCAATCCGCGAACCACGAGTTGTTGTCCAAACTTTGAGCGAGGTCGATATCCTGGACGATGGATATCGGTGGCGTAAGTATGGCCAGAAAGTAGTCCGAGGCAATCCAAATCCTAGGTATGTACTACGAACGAGAGTAAAAAGAACAGCACAAATGCCTTTGTACTACGATGTTTTATGTTTTTTTCTCATTTCGAAATCCTAGGAGTTACTACAAGTGCACGAATGTCGGTTGCCCTGTGAGGAAGCATGTGGAGAGAGCATCACACGATCCGAAAGCAGTTATAACTACTTACGAGGGCAAGCACAACCATGATGTTCCAACTGCAAAGAACAACAACAACAACAACAACAACAACAACATCAGCAGCCATGATTTTTCTGCTCAATATGCCGGAGCTAATTCAAAGCTGAGGCCGCCACAAGATAGTAATAGTGGTAATGGCTCGATCAGCCTCGATCTTGGTGTTGGAATTGGCAGAGAAGCAATGGATGCCGAAGAGGGTCGAGGGCAAATCGGTAATCCTGCTTCTGCAGCGGCTCAAATCCCTGCGTACTATGGTATTGTGAATATGTACGGAAATCGAGACAATCGCGTCGAAGGTCGTAATAGCTTTCAGGCACCACCGATGCATCCTTCCAACCAGTGCCCGCCAAGCCTCGGAAGGATACTCATGGGGCCTTGATACTATGAAAATTTGGAGACGAACAAAAAAATAAATAAAAATTGAATCTTTATTATTATATTGGCTGTTTCTCTGTTAGTAAAAATCAAAGGGGTTTTGTTTATTCTCATGCTAAAATTAGGATTCTTATTTGCACCCCACCCCCCCAACTAACATTTTGTTACTAAACTGGCTACTGTAAATTATTGTTTGTTCCTCTAACCCCTAACCGGACACACTCAAACAAGAAAGTTCTTGTTTTCTTGATTGTTTTTTGGTTTACATGTTTTTAACAGTTATAATAATATTTCTGAAACAGATGCTTCTGTACGCCGTCGTTTTGTGGGCAAGAATTGATATTTCCATTAATTTTTTGTTTCGCATGCATTAATAAGCATTGAATGCTTAGCCACCAAAAAATGGTCACAGTAGTAAATTCCCTTTTTTACCCTCGATAACATAAATATTTGGTTGTCGTTGCAATTAGTTCACCACTAGTGTATATATAATGTATCGAGAAGGATCCTTCCGTTGGGTTCATTAATGAATAGATACAAACTTTATAAATTTCTCTTGTTTGTCTCTTCTTTAAAGAATTCTGTCACCCCATCTAGGTAAGTCTTGTGTGTCAGTGCGTGTCTGTGTGTATATATATACTGTATACATACACATATTTTCAGAAATAAAAATCTGTAAAATTCTTGGAAAAAAATGAATGCAATATGGTTATCTTTAAAAGAGAAGGGGAGTTGTGCCAGCAAGATGACAGAGTTAGCTTGGCTGCCGGAGAAAATGGTGAGGCGAAAAAGCAACGCCACTTCACCACCACCACAAAGGGAGGAGCTTCATGAGAATAACGAGCTTACCGACGGGCATTATTACAATATCACAAACACATTCCAAGGTAAGTTTCGAGACTCTGTCTCTATTTCCTACATAGTGGTAAAACAGCATAGCATGCACCATCACATTAATTTACTCCAGAGAAAAAAAAAATCTTTGTTTTCGAAAGCAGAGCTTGGAATAGGGGACCCGTCGAGGAATATAGTGGAGATGATATTTCGAGCGAGTTCAACAAACCCGAAAAAGTGCACGAGGAAGATAAAGAGAGTCCTCAAGGTGAACAATTCAGGCGACACGTTAGCCGAGTTCGAAGAGTACAGAGAAAACGTGATGAAATCATCGTACAAGATGCATCATCGTCATCATCCGAGGAACATAGTGGACGGAAACGAATTATTGCAATTTTACGGCACAACAATGATTTGCTGCAGTAATTCTAAGACGGAACAAATATCTCGACTGTGCAGAGATGCGAGCTGTCGTGTGTGTAGAGTCGTTCAATCTGGTTTCAAAACGTGCTACAACACGAAAAACGGCGTTCGGGTGAGTGTGAACAGCGAGCAAATGAGCGAGGACAAAACCGTCATTTCCAAGGGTAAGAAGAAAGTGAAGAGAGCAGTGATTGTTTGTCGGACAATAGCCGGTAGAGTTGTAGAGGACGAACAAGAAGAGTGTGATTCTGTTGGTTACGAATTGTACAGAATTAAATCCATGATTCTTCGAAATCCAGCTGCCGTACTCCCCTGCTTTGTAATAGTTTTCGATTGAATATAACAATTTGTCTCGAATAGCCATGAAATCGATAAATTAATACGTAATAACATTGTAGCGTATACATTTTCAACTATTTGCCTATAAATAAAACGTAAAACTGCGTATACTTTACAAATCGTGCTCGAGAACAATAGCTACATTAAATACGAACGAAACACGATGTTTGGATTCCGTTGCAAATAGAAACAACAAGCTCCGATTCGTGTTCGAATATATGCATAGAGCTTCGTATGATGTATCTAGCCAGTAAAGAATCTTCTCCATGACTGCCATGGCAAAAACCCACCTGCACATGTGATTAAAATAAAATAAAATAATTAATCTAATTAACATGATGAATATAAACCAATTACTTACTACTCCATATATATAATAATTTAATAAAATACTAGTGTAGGTGGATGGCAAATTGGTAATATACCACAACGAGGGCAGCGAAAGTAGTATTTTTTGTCCCTCAAAACAAGCCCGGAGCCTTTGCACACCTTGCAGTTCTTCTGTTCCGCCTGCAATTAAAAAAAAAACAAGGGATTAAGCTGCAATTAAGTACTAATGACGATATTAATAGCAATAATAACAATAAATGTAATTACAATTCTCTTGGTGAACTCAATCCCAGCTACCACAAATGGAGTAACCCCAGCTGCAAAAGATCCCAATTTCAATAATTAATTATCAGAAAACCTAACTTATTCTTCGATGAAACCAAGGTGTTTAATTTATTTGACCTAGAGCGCCGAGCACAATCTGCCAAGTGATTTCGGCCTGAGCAGGGTCCGACGTAATAATGGCCGAAATTTCATCGTTCACGGCTGCCGTTGATCGTCTCGTTGAAATTGAAATTGAATTCACGGCGGGTTTGTGTATGGTGGTTCGATTCGCGGCGACGAATCCACGGGCTGATGGATAATTTGGGCAAGGCGTAATTAATTGAAGAGATGACATGATCATTTTTTCTGATCTGAGCTTAACAATTTGGAGCCATAAAAAGTGGGCGACGTTCAGATTAGTCCACGTCGATTGGGCTTTTTCTTGTAATTATTGTAAGGTTTTGGGCCCAAATGGTATATTCATTTTAGAATGGGCCGAATTCTTAATTCTATTATAGCAGCCCATTTATGGACTCAGTCAACTGGCCCAACTTAGCTTACTTAAGCCCAGACTTTAGGAGAAACTTCTCGACTCCAATCCCGGTTATCCATCTTCGACAATCAATTTTGACCATCCAACATGTCATATATATTAGTCTTTTCTTCTCATTTGACATAAACCCAGTCTTTTGACTTTTTTCGCCCCCCCTTGTGTACCTTCATCCTTCTGTTCACTTCCATTGTCTTCGTTCGGTGGCATTTGAGTCAAAAGAAGTCACCAACCATGGACCGTGACCCTGAGACGATTTATCCGCCGATGACCGTTGCATTTCATCCTATAAAAGCCTGCCTCTGTGATAGAGAAATGATTACACGCATAAAAGTCTTCCTACTTCGTTTTAGGTGGTTTCCATTCTTCTGTGAGTTATACAATGTATGTGGGGATAATATCTGAGTCATTTTGAGTGTGTTCAACTGAGTGAAGGGATTTAAGTGTGAGATAAGTGTTCAACGGTATTTGGGCATCCGTTGTTGAACAATAACAACTCCATGCGCTGGAGTTACTATTTTTCGTACTCTATCTATACTCAGTATATAATCTATAATCCTTGTAATAATTTATTCAGTTTATCAAATGCAATCGTATCGTTTATTAGTTAGTCTAGCTGTGATTCAGTCAAATGAGGATTAAAGCTCATCTAACTAGGGTTTTGTCGAGTACGAATCCCAACTGTTTTCACTTTTGTGTATTATTCTTGATAACTACAGGACCTCCAATAGCTGCTTGCTACGTAGATGACCGCAAGATTCAGCAACGTTGGGTTTACGATCCCTTGATCATAAATCATAAGATTTATTCACAAGTTCCAGCTTACCTTCCTAGCATGGTGATTACTAAAGCGAAAAAGTTCTATCAACTGAATGCCAGAATCTTGCAGCAATAAACACTGTAAAACTCGGCTATACGCACAACCTACACAAATGCAGATAGCAAAACAATAGCCACAAACCCAAACACATCGCTATCTCACCATTTAAAAGCTGCAGGTTATTTGAAGAAGCAATTTTATTACCATAAATATAAACGTGGGAGAAATTCAAGAGAGTGGGAGAAACTCGATGATAGGGGGACAAACTGAAGTGCACACAACGACACTTTTGTTTAATCATTCTCGATAACATGAAAGCAATCGAAGATAAACATGTTCAGGAATATATATTTTTTTATCGGGACTACTACATTCCTATAACACATTTCCTAGCAGCAGGCTTTTTTTCACGAAATCTTCCAAAAAAACGAGCCAAAAGTTCACAAGTCACACCTACTGGTGAGTCCTGAAGAGGATTAATCAGGCCTAATCCACAAATCAACGATAACAGAATCCAGATAACTGGGCAACACGACTTCATCTATACAGAAATATGATCAATCACTCTAAACAACATACGAACAAGACGTAAAGCATAATCGTAAACAATACGTTGCGTAAATACGAGGAAATCACCATTAAAACACAAGACTCCAGCAGCAACACAAATTTGAATATTAATTCAGGAATAAGGATGATTCAGACAAGCAGCAATCTCGATACAAGAAAAATTCCTCTTCATTATTGGGGGGAAATTGCATATATATAAATTGGTCGATTTCTTTCACAAACGCAAAACAAAAACAATCAGCAACCCCTGAATTTTCTCTCTTAGCAGGAATTTTTTACCACAGACAAAAAGAGGAAAATAGCATCACTACTGGGAAATGGGGGGAAAATAAAAGACAGAAACCCTAGAAAGTAAAATTACTTCTTGTACTTGGCAACCTCGGCTTCATTGGGGAAGAAACCCATGAGCCTTCCAGCTGAATTCTGGTAAGCGTACATGAAACCCCCCAGCACTCCGATCAAACCACCCGTCACCATCGACGGCCCCTTAATCCCGGGCTTAATCCCTAATTGTGCAGAATAGGTCAAAAATTAGATCGGCATTTCATTTATAGCAGAAACGACTAATCAATCAATTCAATTAGAAGAGCGAGAGAGAGAATGAGAGGTGGTACCGGAGAGATATCCGACGACGACGGAGACGCCGGTGATGGTGGAGAAACGGAGGTAATCGAGGGTGTTGAAATTGGCCACCGTCTTTGTGAAAGGAGGATTCCGATCTATCACCGGGTACTCCGGCTTCGTCGACGCCGTAATGTCAGTATTCATTGTTGCTCTTCTTCTTCGCTGCTCGGCCTTTTCTTCTCTAACGATCAGGTAAATCAGACGCCACTGTATTCAGCTTGCTTTTTCTTGTTTCAGATGGGTTTTCTCTATATCAAATCGGGCCTGATTATAGTGGGCCTTTTATATGTAGATGGGCCCAATTTCAGCCATAATTTTTTAGATAAATGTTGTTTCGGTTTTACTAGTACGGTTTCGAATTCACGCGTGATTTTGAACATTTTTGTGGCTTCTTTTGGCAGAACTCGAAAAATGAAATTTGCATTTCTTCGAGTTAGCTTTGCAGAAGTCCAACTTAAATCACTAATATTGAATATCAGGTGATAAAGATGTGCATGAATCGATCGATTAACATTGCCGACAATTTTATTAGTTTGATTTATCTAAAACTTAAAATGTAGTTAATTCATGCACAATTTTGTTAACTCAGATCTAATTTAGCTGATTTTAGTTGGATTAAAAAGTTATCTCAACAGGTTACAGTTTTTATGTTTTGAACTTGGTAAAATCAGACTAGAAAATAGTCAAAATCATGTACGAAGTCAAAATACGAATAGTAAAAAATAGAATACGTATTATGATGGCTATTTACAGAGAGTTTTTTCTGTTGGACGTCACAAAATTAGATTCATTACATTATTGAGTTTTTTCTGTTGGACGTCACAAAATTAGATTCATTACATTATTATTCAATATATTTGTGGTTAATTGAGGTTATGATTCAGGTCCCAGCTAATAAAGAGAGAGCCGAGAGTGAGTGATGGAGAACCTCAACACAACCAAAACAAATGTGAGACCAGAGAAAAAAAAACAGGACCATGGAACAAGACAACAATGGGATAAGGTTGCCACTGTACATTCTTAGATATTCCGATATTGTATGTATCTATCTACCCGTAAAACTCCCTCTAGGGTTTTAGAGCATACTGGCGGCATATTCTTATTCTCTCGTTGTTATAATCCGACATAAAAATGGCGGTTTTCTCTCTCTCCACACTCCCCTCTCACTCCCTCGCTTCATCTCTTCTCAAGTTTGTCGCCTCCCTTCAGCCGTCGGCCGCCGCGGAACCTCCGTCCATCCCCAGAAGAAGAATCAACGGCAGAAATTGCAGAACGCGTGTCGCCTCGTCGCACTCCAATCCCAAGATATTGAAGTCCAACCGCCGCTCCAGGTACGGCCAACCCCTCTCTCCCTACGACTCCGACGACGAAGACGCCGGCGGTGGAATTTCCGATGAAGCCGATGACGCCGAAGACGATTGGTCTTCCGAAGTATGTCTTTGCTTATTCTCTGAATCATTGATATCTCTTGTTTTTGTTTTAGTGATTCTATAATTTCGATAAATTTATCACCCAATAGATAGGGTTTTTTGATACCTTACAATGTTGTTGACAAATTCAATTTGATGTTTGATTGCATTAGTATTTTGATACAATAGTTCAATTTTGATATTTAATTAGTTCATTCTTCATGATATAAAACATTTGTCATGTGGGTATTTTCCAGGTTGATTTCGGAGGTGTTAGAATCTCTAAAGCCGACCGACAACGGCTGAAGTTGAAGAGCGCCGCCAAAAAGGGACAAGGCGGCGGCGGTGGCACCACCAAAGGCGCAGGAAAATCTTGGGATACGCAATCATCAAGAACCGCACATAATCTCGAAACAAAGCCGAGCATTTCTGCTTCCAAGAATGGCAGACATACACTCGATAAAACCGAGAGAAATAGTTCTTACAGTGCTTCCTCGAAGTCAAGCAGTTTCGGTTCTTCAACTGTGAAGTCCAAGGACAAGGTATATATATACATACATACATATATATGTGCCGTTACGTATAGCACTCAATTAGATATGACTTCCTATATGTAACGTCTGCAGGAAGAAGGAAGCTCGTCTAAGGACAGGTTTATTCAGTTGTCAGAAGAATTAGATTTAGACGAAAGGGCTTTTCCACTTCTCGATTATCTAAGCACTTTCGGAATGAAGGAATCCCACTTCGTCCAAATGTACGAGCGACACATGCCGTCGCTTCAGATTAACGTCGAATCGGCCGAGGAAAGATTGGAATACCTTTTGAGCGTCGGTGTTAAACACAGAGACATCAGAAAGATAATTTTAAGACAACCTCAGATTCTAGAGTACACGGTGGAAAACAATCTCAAGTCCCATGTTTCCTTCTTGAGCGGCTTGGGCATTCCCGATTCGAGAATAGGGCAGATAATTACCGCCACGCCCTCGTTGTTCTCTTACAGTGTGGAAAATTCGTTGAAGCCCACGGTTAAGTATTTGCTGGACGAGATAGGAATACAAGAGAAGGATTTAAGTAAGGTTGTCCAATTAAGTCCTCAAATCCTGGTTCAACGGATAGATAATTCGTGGAATACTCGTCTCAGTTTCTTAATGAAAGAGCTCGACGCACCGAGGCAGAGTATAGTAAAAATGGTCACGAAACATCCACAAATACTTCACTACAGCATCGAAGCTGGTTTACTTTCTCGAATCAATTTCTTACGAAGTATTGGCATGCAAAAATCAGACATACTGAAAGTTCTAACTAGCCTTACACAGGTATATTCTTGATTCCCTTGTCGCTTAGTCTTATCTTTTTAAAATATTAATTATGATTTCAAAAATATCTGCAGGTGTTCTCGTTATCATTGGAGGGAAATCTGAAGCCGAAATATATGTACTTGATTAACGAACTTGGAAACGAGGTCCACTCTCTGAGCAAATATCCAACGTATCTAAGTTTGTCATTAGACCAACGGATTAGGCCACGTCATCGATTCTTAGTTTCGTTGAAGAAAGCTCCAAAAGGGCCGTTTCCTTTGAGTTCGTTTGTTCCGACCGATGAATCGTTTTGCCAGCAGTGGGGAACTAGCGTAGATAAATATTTAGATTTTCGCCAGAGATTGCTTCTGAAAGATTTTGCAAAGAAATATGAAAAACTGTGAAGAGCCCAGTCATCTCTCTTACAATTAACACGAGATGTGATAGTTTTGTGCAAAGAATTGAGAATCGTATACCGGATCTTTATTACATGTTCATGGTAACACTGCTCTTTGAGTTCTTTGTACTATTTTTTTTCCTCGGGACTTTTGCGATGTTTTGTTTGGACCGAGTACTAATATTTGAAAAATGTGACAGGCATTGGTCCGATTACAAAGCTGACTAAACAATTTGATGAAGTCCTAAAAGGGTTTCTACTAACTTCTGGTGGTTATAGTAATCCAATGGGCATGCATGCATATTCAGTCTCCGTAATATCAAGGTAACATTTCGTCGTTTTTGGTATAACAAAAGATCTGCTTTTGAGTTATTTTTGTTTAAAAATAAAGATCGATTTTCTGAGAGATTATCAAGATGGTTGGCGGTTATTTGGTTGTGTGATTGAATTGTCGTCATCCCTAATGTGCTTAACTACTAAACAGTTGGGTTTCATACCAGAAAAAAGTACTGGTTGTTGAGTCTGTTTGACTATAATCGAACATTCAAACCTAAATCCTAGATTTTTATCTCACTCACCTGTCTTTTTTATTTGTCAATAGTCGATTTCAAATTAATTTATTTTTTGCTTTCCCAGCAGATCCGTAATGCACTGGTAATATCGTCAACAAACACAAATTCAGATTGACTGGCTTTGCTGTTGATACAATTACATGAGACGATATTCTTTTGCTTGTTTAGTACCTAGGACACCATTTTTGTTGCAGAACTAGAACTACATTATCGGCTATAAAAGGTACGAGTTTGTCGCGTCACTTTGCTTGTCTGTAAAGATATATCTCGGACCTTGTTACTGTAAGATATCTCTGTCTTGTTAATTATAGGTACGTGCATTTTACATAGTATCTGCTAAAGGGTTCTTGATTTAATCGATTATGCTGTCACTGCATGTTATATTATATATATATATATATATATATATATATATATATATATATATATATATATATATATATATATATATATGGAACTTCTATTTAAATTGTGGGATGGCAACATTTTTGCTTGTAACTATCAATTTCTTCTACAAATTGTTTTTCATCTCTATTTTATTTTATATATTATTATATAAATCAGAAGTATCTTTCACATAAGATATCGAATATTTGGTGACACGACATCTACTAATTAGTTATTACAAACCAGGTCAATGTATAAGAGAGAGGTATCAAGTCTCATACACTATGAATATACCAAGTAATTTTCAACCTCTAATTTACAAAATTATATAAAAAAAAAAAACATATACATGTTAAATATTTAAGGTAAACTATGGTCACCATGTGGTAAGGTAAGATTACAGAAATTCCCTCATATTTGAGCAATTACAACATCTCTCAACTATGAATCTTCACCTTTGCGGTATCAAGATTTAGTGTAATCTTTTAGATTATGTGAAATATTCTCCAATTTATATCCGTTTTACCCAAGTCGGGCTCAACTTTTAAAAAAAGATGATCATAAGATGTACCTCTTAACTTGTCAATATCAGATTGTTTGTGGTGCTCTAAAATTGCATTTTGACATAAAACGGATATAAATCAGAGAACATTCCACAGAATTCAGAAGATCATATTAAACTTGACACCATAAGGGCGGAAGTGTCTAGAAGATTCATAGTTGAGGGGTGGTTGTAATTACTCAAATAAGAGGGGGTTGTTAGTAATTCACCCAAATATTTATGAACAAACTCTTTTTTTAGAAAAAAAAAACCCTGAATGCAGAGAAGGAAAGAAAAATGCTAGAAATGAATGGTGGTAACATTTACTAATGTCATGAGATTTGGCCGAGAAAGACACAACTACTATCCAACATTCAATAAATGTTCATAATAAAGAAAAAAACCATGCAAGAATTATTACATTTCATGCACACCGCCACTGTGTGCTAATCCATGTGTGGGTTTTATTATTATATACTTTTCAAGATCAAGATCCCATCTTTAACTATAAGCCACAAAAACAGAGAAGATAAGCAAAATTGCATGAACCAATCAAATCCTATCATGTAATGCAACCATATACAGAAAAAATATAGAAATACCAGAAAAAAAGAAAATCCAGCAGGCTCGTTAAATATCGAAAAGACGAATATACTAAGAGATAATAATAATATAAGAATAACTGACGACCCCGATTTCCAGAGATTTTCAAACTTATTTTCACATCTCTGCTATAGCCATATGTACCGATGGGTACTTCATTTTCTATTTCCAGATGCCCTAACACCTACACTACGATTCTTTCCCACGAGACTAAAAAGAAAAATTCCTATTTGTCTTTATTTCTGTGACACGGAAAATTCGAAAAGATAAAACGAAAACACAGGAACCTGCTCTCTGTATCGTAAATCGTAATTCATATTCCTATTTCCTATCATGTATGTTTCTTCTAATGATGTTTGTCTTGTAAAATTAAAACGACCGCCTCTATAAATTCTCTTACGTCGTTGGATTTTGTACTTATATAACTGCCGAAATGCTGCTGCCTGCCGCAGAAGCAAAGTGGTTTTCCGGGAGACTTATTCCTTGAGCACTGCACGAAATTTAAAAAAACAAATAAGAGAGCGACCGTGGCAAAATATATGTATATAAAAGAGAAGATTAAATTAAAAAATATAGCCGACCTTTCTTGATCGCCACAGTTGGTAACTGTATACTTGGGGATAGTATCGTTACTAGTAGACCCAATCTTCAGATAGTCGAACAGATAACTGAAACGATCTATCGATGGAACTTTGCTGTGATCTGCATAAGTTTATTTTGACAAATTTTAATGTAATTTTATTTATTTATTTATTAAAGAAGCTTGAAAAAGAAGAAAGAAAAAAAAAAGGCGAAAAGACCTTCGGGTAATCTTGGCTGATTAATGGAATAACCGAAGCAGGAGGGGTTTGGAACAAGTCTGCCAGCTAATCGGAGTTGTGAGAGATGCAATGCCTCACGATCGAGAGCGTATTCTTGTGCTTCCCTTAGTTGTCTACGGAACATTCTAGATTGATCCCAGCCTATCGGTCAAAAAGATTAAATTCCCATGAGATATTTATTTTTTTATTGTACTGGACGAATTAATCTTGCAAACGAGTAAATTATTCGCAAAACAAAACAGTAGTTTCTTACTGGTTTGAGCCTCCGAGTCGATATCGGTAGGTTGAGAGTGGTGGTAATATACGGGATGATCGAAATTCTCCAGGTATTTCCTGCATTGAATATATATTAGTGTGATTTTGATATACGAAAAAAAATATGTACATTTTGACGAAAGAATCAAGAAAGTATATACCTACCTTTCAACAGACTTGGACTTTTCTCGATATTGTTTCACGAGTACACGAGCGCCACATACGTAATGTGGATTTCCCTTCGACAAAACCAGATTCGCTGTCTCCACACTATCGAAAGATACGAAACCGAACATTCGTTTTTCCTGTGGAGGAATCCTCACATCCTGCACCGGTCCAAACGTGCTGCAAAAACAAAAAAAGAACCATAAAACAATTAGCCTTCATTTTTATTTATGGGAATCTATTTTTCGAAATATTGAATTCGACAAAAGGCTAATGTTACCTGAAGTAATTCGCAACGTCATCCTCACTAAAAGTGCTCTCGGGTGGAAAAGTCAAATAAATCTGACGAGAGTCGCTAACAATCGGACCAGGGTCGTTTCTCTCTCCTCGCATTTCCATATACTTCGACGCATCTTCCGCCAGTATCACTGCATGCTGCCCGTGAGGCCTATAAACACACACACACACACACAAAGATAAAAAATCACAAGGGCTTGATTGTCATTTCACACACATTACACACACTCAGGGAAAACGCAATAGACAGACACCTGTCAATGAGGCGAATGCTGTTTTTAAGGCGAGCAAGAAGCTTGGTCAAGCTATAACCAGGTTTACCGTGGCGTTGACTCTCGGTCAAATACCCTTCCGCCTGTAGGGTTTTACCGTACGTTTCGTAGTATATCATAGGCAGAGAGGCAATCGAGACGGGCTGCCGTCTTCTTGATTTCAACAGTTCGGCAATCTCCAGCTCCAATTTCTCGAGCGAACCCGGTGGGAAAACATGGTCATCTTCGTACGAGCCATGAACACCAAATACGAGAGGTTGCGGTGGCGGTTCCCCGTGCAGGTACCTGCAATTACTACCGTGCTTACAGAAACCCTTAAGGAAATAGTGACACGTCTTAACGGGGTAATGATCCGTTAAGCATGGAGTATTTCTAGCGCCCCTTATACTAATATTGTCGAACGCAGCTTTGTACCGGTAGTACTCGTTCTGAAAAGTCGACGGTCCGGATTCATCGGGTACCCTTATCAGAGGCAGGTTGTTATGCGGGTCCAAGTAAGGATCCAATACCGGAAACGGAGCGGTTGGGCCGGAAAACGGGCGCGGCGAAACGGGCAGAAACGGAGCGAGCTGAAAAGAAGGGTCCGATAAAGGGATGGGATTGATTGGAGGGGATATTGGCGGTGAAGCTAATAGAAGAGCATTTTTCGTGTTTTGGATGAACTTATGGATTCCGGCGTCGGGGGCTATGGCTAACCGAATCATTTCTTCATCGGAAAGTTCTTGAAAGTACATATGTTCAATGATCTTATTTGCTATGTGTTCCGGTTCCATTTCCTTGATCCGCTTCATGACAACTTTTGCAGTCTCCGAAGAATCCATTTCACATTTAATCTACACCATTGAACATGTAACAAAAACAAAAACAAACAATCAGCAAATTAATTAGGCCAATTTATTCAATTTAGGATCCAGTTTAAGAAAATCAAGAACACAACTCATGAGTTTTCTTGGGGATGGTCATCATTATTATTAAAAAAAAATTAATTTTTTTTATGGGATTGAATTAATTACTAGAAAACCATAAAAGGAAAAGTTTAGGTGAAGGGGGAGTGTGTGGAAAAAGGTGTGAAACAATAGTCAAAATAACTACTACACATGCCAGATAAATTACAGCACAGCTTTATCCAAAACCAGGAGAGAAAATTTAATGTTCAATTCTCCAACAACAAATCACACACACACACACACACACTAAAATCTCTAATAGCAAGATCCCAAAATTCAGTCATAAAACACTTTGATTTCTTGTTGATTTTAATTAATCATGTAAGAGAAACTTGGAGAAATCCTTCAAAATAGGAAAAAAAATTCCAAAAAAAAACATAATGTTTACGAATAAAACTACTTCATTCGACAGAACCCATGAATGAATGAAACATGAACACAAGTAATCAAAAAACAAGAGAACCAACCTGCACGCAGAAACTTGAAGCTTGAAACTTGAATTAAATAAAATAAAAACTGAAACTTTAAATAAAATTAAAAAAGAAAAATCAATGAGAGAGAGAGAAAACTGCTACTCTATTTCAACAAAAAAAAAAACAAACTTTCTCGCTCTAACCTCTGATCTCTTTCTCTCTCTACTCTAATGTTTTTTTTTTCTTCTGAAATATTTGTAACTCTGAAACTTCTGAGTCTCCCAAACAAAATGACAAAAAAGAAATGCTTTAAAGAAGGGGAACGGTTTGGACTCACTACAAATATTTATATTGCTACTTTTTTTTTTTTTTTTTTTTATCTATTAAAAATATATTTTTTATTTTACTTAATAGTTATCTAATAGTAAATGATTTTTTTGCTAAACAGTTTTGTAGATATTACATCCGATTAACGAGGCACGTGTATATATTGGATACGCATAAAAAAATGGGGGTAGTTATTTATACGCGTCTCCGTGAAAATAATTATTATTATTATTTTTTTTTTTATCATTTTATCACACCAATAAACAAAATATTTCCTGGATTTACGATATAGTTGATGACAGCTTGAAACACGAGTTACGAATTTGCCCTTCTTATATACACAAATTACAACATTTTTTCTTTTGGAATTTCCAATGTGTTGTGCCACGTCAGAATATTATTATTATTATTCTTTTATTTTTTATTATATAATACTAATCTGCACCAAGTGGATGAAATCATTAATGTGAGTTGGACGCAAGAACAATGATTAATTAAAGATTGAATTAAGAATGATTAGGGAGGTTACTTGGTTAGTTGTATTTGATTGGGTCATTGACTAATGACTAATTTATTTCATGTTCAAGAATAAATATATCATAGTACCTTACTACAAATTAATAATTATTATTAAGTAGGGCCCACAAAATTTTGGGGAGAAATAATTTTGTCTCATTGGACATGTTCATTGTTCAAATTAAATTGAAGTAATTTTATATTTATGGGGTATATTAAAGTTGGTCTTATCTATACTACATATGTTGTGTCAATTACACTTAAATGGTTTTTTCTTTCACTTATAGATCTTAAATACAACCACCTATACATACATATATTGAGTGTATGTAAAATAAATAGTTATAAGTATTTATTGTACACGTGTATAAGTAAAATTCACATAATGCAGCATAGAACTAACCGTCAAATGATATATCTCATCTGTTAGACAAAATTCTAATTTTCGATTTTTTCAAAAAAACTAACCTTGCCTTGTGTAGGAAAAAAATGTTATTATTTATTAAATAAAAAACTAATAGACTAATAATAATTAATAAGGTGATGAAAAAAACAAATTGTACACATTTGGTTCTACTAATGGTGATCATGCCACGTCAGTTAAAATGGGACACGTCAGTTTATAAATTAATAGCACCATAATTAAAATATATTAAATAAAATAAAGAAAAATGAAAGGGCATTTATGGAAATCCCATGGTGCTACTTTTTCTTTAGAGGGGAGTTTCAATCGGCAAGCAGGTAGGGAGTATAAAAGGTCAGCCAAAAAGAAAAACAGTTTTTTCTTTTTCTTTTTCTTTTTATTTTTATTTTTAATTTCTCCATTTTATAATTAGTGTATTTATTTTTTTAATTTATATAATAATAAAATAATAATGAAAAGAGATAGGAAAATATTTAGGAAAAAAGCGGGAAAAGCGCGATTTGATATTTGATGTGGTGGTTTTTGATCCACGCTGGAATAGGGCCCATTAGTTATCATAAATCTCCACTTCTCTTGTTTAGATTTTCTTTATTTACATTCTGACCCATCTTATTTTTTCTGCTCTCTTTTTTACCATCAATACTTTTTAACCATTTAAATTTACTCACGAATACAATATTCTAGTGCAATTGTATAGAATAATATATTTCTTACTACAATTGTATTGTCATGTATTTAAATAATTATTTTTTTCAAATTTGAAATGTATGCACAGGTGAAATTACTAGTAAAAATAAAATGAAGTACTTTTTAGTAATTGAGGCAAACACATAGATGACCAATGCAATAAATTAAACTATTTCATTTTCTAATGATTGATTAGAAAATATAATATGAGCTATTAGTACTTTTCTTAGGATAACATATAGTGGCAGATTCTCATGAATAATGATTGACACATCTATTAAATAAATTGATGTTGACAAATTGTTTAATATTGTTTATGTGGAGTATAAGTGTATAACAATTAACATAACCAGTTTGACTATTTTTCTTCTTCTTCTGATTTCTTCTTTATTTTAATTTTTACATGCTATCCACATACTTCATCTGAGCAGAATATGTTTACACACACACGCAATGATTTTTAGTAATACTAATTATTTAAGTGCAAATTAGAATTATGGTCAAATAATAAAAACTCTCTTCTTGCTTGGGTAATTACAGCCACCCATCAACTATCTATTATCTTAGAAAAAAAACCCTCAAGAAGTAAATTTAGGGAAGATAAATCGGTAAAATCGAATCGCTATGTATAATCTTACGAAAAAAACCCTCAAGAGGTAAATTTAGGGATGATAAGTCAGTTAAACCGAACCGAAATTTCGGTACGCCAACATTTCATACCGTTTGCTGAACTGAATATACGATTTGGTTCAAGAAATAACAAAAATACATGAATTTTATGTAAAAATATTTAAAAAGAAGGGTGATTGTAACTACCCAAAGAAGAGGGACAGTAATTTGCACATTATTTAAAAAAGAAAAATAGATAAAAAAAAAAAAAAAAAGTTAAGTGGAGATGTAAAATTTATACAATTTAGCCTATTTAACTGAAAATTTTAAAAATATTTGAAAATTCTGATTAGTAAGTAATTAATAGTTTTATTTATGTGGTTTCCGAAGAGGAATCACATGCAGCTAGGATATATATATTGTGTGTGGGGCGAAAGGTTATCCAGAATGCATGGCTGCATGGTATAATTGGATTACTGGGGACAAATAATCAAGAAACCTAGTCACTGTTACATTACACCCAACAACAACTCATTGTCTCCTCCAATCCCATTACATCAAATACTTACACACATACATACATATATATGGACCATGCGTATTTTTCATTTTATTTTATTTTATTTTAATGAAGATATATAATAAGAATAGACAAGAAGCAAAACTAGGCCCAGAAACATGTGCTCTAGCTGTCACATCCCTCTCTCTATTTCCTTGTCAACCAAATTATCATTTTGGATCTTCCCTTTTTTATTTATTATTATAAAGTTATTTATTATTTTCGGTTAAAATTATAATTAAGTACGTGTTTATAGTGCATTAAGCAATGAAATTGTATTACTATAAGCGCAAAATTCCTAGAAGCCCAATGCAACAATCCAAGAACATATAAATTACATTAAATTTGAGTTGCGAGTTATTACATGAGAATTATATTATTAAAAATAAAAATATCAAAATCTTGTCGGGAAACAAACAGAAACAGCAATTGGTGATTAGCAGCGGAAGTCACAAGTATCTAAATAGGCCCGATTAGAGGTATAAATTGGGCCACTACTGGATGCAACACAGGCCCATCTTATCCACGAACCGGCCCGAACCCGTTTCTAATTCAAAATATGTTCGCATTAAAGTTTTGTACCATTTGCTAATAATAAAATATTGTAATTTTTTAATTAATTCCCTAGCAATTTTAAATTATTAACAATTAGTTATCAAAAAAATTACTACTAAATTGTCCGAGTTATTTATAAATTTATATTCACAATTATCCATCATTCTACAATAAATATTTCGAAAATTAGAATCTCAGATATTTGATTTGTGCTTTCAATTTTTTATTTATATCATTTTTTTAAAATATTTTTTTGAAGAAAATTGTGATAAATATTTTTAAAAAATTCAGTCTTTTCTACTTCGTCATCCGTGAACGAACTGCAACCGGAGCCGGGGCCAATTATCCGGCGGCGACAGATAAAGAAAGAGGAATCGTCCGATCCCAACAAATTCCAAATAAAATAAAAGAAAAAGCTGCCCAAATTGAAGGAGTTGAGTATCAGAATTGAGAAACAAAACGTGGAATTAACAAATTAAAAAAGAAATCCCTAAATTGAAAGAAAAAAAGAAATGGAAAGGGAGAAGAATGGGATCAGACTGACGTGCAAAATGATCAGAATAGCAGCAGCAGGTATTAATCAACTGAGCCTCTGAAAAAATCGATATATAATCATCATTTCCCAAACTCCTTCCCTTAATCAGATCGAAATTCCCAGAAAAAAAATTTAAGAATAAATACTGACTAATTACTACGCTTAATATACATCTGAGAAGAAAATGAAGCGTACGAGTTTTCTCGCATTTGATTTCGCAGCCAGTGGTTTGGGATGTGAGAACTGAGAAGCAGATGTAAATGTGTATGTATATATACACGTTCTGAACCCTAGATTCTGCGGGTCTTGGCGGCTGGGTGAATGAGTATGTTGCCCACCTCTAACCCTAGTTCCCCTAATTTATTTCGAATTCTTTTCGTCCAATTTAATCCTATTATTAAATATTAGTAATTTATCCCGTGCGTTGCACGGAGCAGCATTCCAAATAAGAATAAAATAATTATTTATATACATAAAAAAAAAATCGCAATAAAGAATATATATTACACAATGTTAAAATTTTATTTGTCAAATTGAAATTACAGTAATAATATAGATATTCCTAAAATTATAGTTGATCCGGCTGGACTCGTGGTGGGCTGGTTTAGAAAGTTGAGTAGGCCTGAACTTGGACCGGAGCCTACGATAAACCTACAAGAAAGAAAAGAACCGGACTTAGGCCGGAGTTAGCACTCCGACGGCCAAGTCAGTAACTTCCTGAAGAAGATATTATGCTTCTGTATGTAATTGATGTATACGATTTCGTTGTGGTTTTCCTGTATTTACTGCCCCTATTTATACTAAAGAAAGGGACGGACGTCAAATATTCTTCAATTTAATTTACCTGTCCCATCGCGGTAATTATGCATCCGGACCCCAAATTACCTTCAATTCAGTTTAATCTGTCATTTCATTGGCGGCTGCAGGTGCAAAAAGTAGGGGGGCGAAACGACATTCCCCTGCTCTTGTCAGTGGATTGGACGTGCATTAAATACCCCATGTGCAGCAATGATCATCTCCGGCAGGTCTGGCGAGAAGCTTGGCGGAAGGGTGAGTTAGCGAGAGGCTTCTCGCTCTCGCGGGCTACCCGCGACCTGGTCTCTCTCGCCTATCGAGTACCAATTTAATGGGTCTTCTTCTCTTAGTGGGCTTAATGGTGCCTTTTGACCTTACTTGGGCCTTTGGTCTTTACTGGGTCTATCAAACGGTAATGGGCTGGAGCACCTTGACGAGCCTTTGCTCCTTATTGGGCCATCTGGCTGGCCATGGCCGGATCAATAGTTACAATGTTTGGTCCTAAAATCTTCCCATCATTTTTGCCAAATAAATTCTTGGTTGTTAATGTTTTGAAAACAAAATTCCCAATACCATTCACAAAGTTACTCTATCCTCCAAACATAATTTAATTGCTATAGTCTAAAATGTCTCACTAAAAAATAAATAAAAATCACTTTAATCACAATTAATCATGAACAAATATATATAATATATAAATGTAAAACGTGGTTAAAAAAATCAAATATATTAATTATAATGTAAAACGTGAGAATAAAATATAACTTAACAAAATAAAATAGATTAATTATTTTAACTTTGAAATTAATTTATCTTAAATTGTTCGTCCAAAATAGTCAAATTTGAACACAACACTCATTTTTATGTCTAAACTATCCTATTAAAATCGTTTTCCAAAATAATAGGACAATTTAAAATTATAAATAAACTGGTAAAAAAATCGAACAACATATTGATGTGGAAAACTAATTTCTTCGTAACTTGTTCATAAAAAAATTGCGAAATTTTAACCCAACTCTCATTTATATTCCTAAGTATTCAGCTAATAAAAAGATAATCGTTGTCAACATATTTAAACTACCTGCATAAACGATGACCTAAATTAGAGAAGTTTATGTAGATGGAGTAACCGACGAAAAATGAAGTGTAGAAATCATAATACATTTTCATAAATCAAGAACTGTTTTTTTTGCAAAATCTGCCTCTAGTAGAATGTGATTGAAGGTGTCTGATGAAATCTCTCCTCCCTCTCTGTTTATCATCTTTCCAAGTCATTACTAATGCTCGGCATAAAAAGCAAATACTGCAATTATATTCCAATTCCTCAAACTAACCAAAAAGTTAGCTTCTATCTGCATAAACAATCAAGGAGTATATACACATTTATCATTCTTCAGTTAATTATTGAGAATGACAACAAACTCTTTAGAAACTGGAATTATATTTCGATTAAAGATAAGAGTATTGCAAAAAATGAAACAATAAAAAATAGTCAGTTCCTCAAAATAGAGGGAAAATGTTATGTGATATATAAAAGATATCAGAAAGCACACATTTACATCATCATAACAATAGAAAAGGGGCATCTAAATATGAAGAAATAGTTTTGAGATAAAAAATAAAAAAATACTACACAACACACATTTGACGACAATATATAGGATTATCACAATATGTGTTCATTCAAAGAAGTACAAAAGAAAAAAATATAGTAAACTAAAATTTTTCAATCTATTCAAAAAGAAAGCAGGAAAATCCATAACCCAATGTGTACTCTACCCATACCAAACACAGTCACAATTCACAAACACAGAGATGAGCAACCCAACACACATTAGCGCACACTACTAACACACACACATAAATTGCACTGCATGAACCGGTTAACACACTTTAGAGTAGACACATTTTCTCCTGTTATATGAGGAAAAAATATCGGAAAAAAAAATCCACATGATAAGTGAATTTCAAGAAAATATAATATACGGACATACTATTAAATTTTACAGCAATGTTTGAGAAGGCGGATCTTTAACTGACTGCAACAACATCAATCAACATAGAGAGAAAATCAAACACACGATAAGATGAAACATAACACAGAATAGAGAGAAATAAAAAAAATAACCATAACCGAACATATTTCTTGTCAAGGTCTTCAAACTCCTAAATTATGTTTCGCCTAGACATAATGTTTTCGTAAAAACTCATCCAATCGTCAAATCTCAGCCTAGAATACATATAACGAATATATTAAAAAGAAAAAAAGAACGCCACTTAGAGCAGAGCAACAACCAAATGAAACCGACTATAATTGCATATTTGATATTGTACATAAATTAGTATTTTGCTTAATAATCACCCAAACGACCAAAAATGACTGCAATTATTAGATGAGTAGAAACGAACCATGAGAGACTTGGTGAAGGATAGACAAAACATCCAACCGAGCGGTATCATTGCCGGAAGGGATTGAAGGGCTTGCATGTCAATTGTTGTCCTATAAAAGACGCCAATCAATATTGAGAAGTATTCTCCATAAACCGACATGTTACAGACTTTCCTTCTGCGAAATAATGCAAAGACAATAAATTGGGAAACCATAGCTACTAAATAGATCGACACATTTAAAATTAATAAATAAAAAGAAATCATTTGAATAAAATTAAAACTGGAAAAGAACCACATCCTAAAAAAATTATGAATATCAAGTTAAACCAATTAATGTAGAAACCCATGGAATTTTTCCAATAGCCAACAAACAATGTCGAGTCTCTAATCACAAACATCATCTTCCCTGTCTCAGTGTAGTAAGCAATACACGATGAAAATAGAAAAATAAAACTGAAATTACAAAAGAAAATCTAAAATACCTGCGCTCTTTGTTGGGATTAATTCACACGCCATCTACTACATGAATAATAAGCATTAAAAAGTCCGATTAATGAAATTAGAAACAAAATATGATAACCTACAATTGGTAAATTTTGTAAAAATATTTTTATTTTTTTCTTCTAAAATTCAAATGTAATAAATAATTTTCTGATTTCATTTTTGACTCGAAAGGATACAAAATAACTGATTTGAAACTAAATTCACAACCCAAACAACTGCTCGAAATCAGTAGGATTTCGGGTTTCAATCGACATTTTTGTTGTTTTTTTCGTTTAACCAATTTACCGTTTCTCATTCAATTTTTCTCATCTAATTACAAGTGATAAATGGTAACAAAATTGAAAAAAATGCACCTGACAAAAATTTAATGGTTCAATTATTATTTCAACAAACCATAAAACAATTTAACTCGATTTCATCTTCAAGAGCCAAAAAAACCACAATGGTGTTCGTATTTCAACACTTCTTCAGCTCTAAAAGTTCATTTGCAACTACACCAATACAGAAATTGCAGTTTTTTTTATAATTCAAAACTACTCTTTTTTGTTTGGTCTAAAAAAAAAAAAAAAAGAATGAAACAACACTACTGTTTAATTACTTGATCATTAGAGTCTTCCTGTACAGTCATTACATAATCGTTTGCTATTTTGCCAAACGGGACCTCATCCTCATCACTCTCTATACTATCTAATTCATCTTCGCCTTCCTCGCTAGATCTCCTTTTCATGATTTTGGGCATAAAACGAGTTACCTCTTTCGCCTCTACCGATGCCTCTTCATTGTTTATTCTTTCAAATCGAACTGCACTCACCTTTCTCGCGTTCCCTGCTAATATCTACACCAATCACACGAACTTCCATTAATTACGCAAAAACCGTATAATAATGTCAATTAAAGAAAGTTGGAAGTGACTAATTGATTCTTAAGATAGCACCCATTGCAAAATAATAGTTGCTTAGTGAACTGGAACTCAATATGTACAGAAAAATCTTTGAGAAAATGAACAAGGTAAGTACGACATAAACAGCGAGCGCACCTCAAGCTTATATATTTGCGTCTTCTCCTTTTCTTTTCTACGATCAGATTCTGCGCCATCGTAATCACCATGATCTTCTCGAATTTCTCTTTCAAGGACCACTTTTATAGTCTCGCCTGTCCTTGGTATATATCCAAATGCCTCACAGACAAACCCTGAAACTGTTTCGTACTGATGACCCTGCATTGAGTGGCCAACAATGTTAACAACAAGAATTAAACGGATTTGATAACAACTGTCTTCAATACTAAATGTTGTAAATACTAATGCATTGTCTTCTGTTTTGAAACTGCGATGGAATGCTAAAAAAATAGTGCGCCCCAAATTTTTAATTAAATGCTTTGACATACCAGAATGACCAGCAAACTGTATTTGAAAAAATGGAAATACCTCTGGCATTTTAATGGTAAGATCTTCCGAGAGCTGATCAATAGATGTGTTAGCATCCACATCATATATGCCCTCATCACGCATGACAATATAGCCAGTTTTTTTCTGTATTTCCTCCTGACAGAGGAAAATGAAAAGTAAAATACTTGATAGGAATCCTCATTATTCACTAACTATGCAAAGCACCACATAAAACCACAGAAGGAAGTAACACTTAAAAGTGCAAGTATTCATGTATGAAAGCCTCACTGAAATTACTCAAATGAAATTGTGGATGATATGAAAAAATAGGGTTTTGGTTGAGCAGTGATAATACATTTACCAAGCATATACGTTTCAATTAGCATTTAGCAGTAAAGACGAGATTTATAGGCTGCAGTTCAGTATCAATGTCCTCAATTATACTTAAAAAGAAAAAAAAGGACTGTCAATGGCAATGCAGATTACAGCAGTAAAGACATGAAAGCATCGGAAATGGACAAGGTAGTAAAAAGTATCTCTACCAAACCCAATAGTGAATTATTACCTTTGAATCATTTTCATCAAAAATTTCACCAACAATTTCTTCAACTACGTCTTCAAGGGTCACTATCTGTTACATCATTAAAAAATACAGTTCATTGCACAAGCCTGAAACTTGGTAAGAGCAGAAAAATCAACTGTACGTGTAAGTAAATCATTATGCTTTCAATGTATAAAAGAAGAAGACGAATTGCTTACACCAACAGTTCCTCCATATTCGTTTAGAACAACAGCCATGTGTACCTTCCTGATGCGAAACTCTCTAAGAAGATTCCATACAGACATTGAATCTGCAATATTGCAAGGATTTGTAGAAGATATCATCAGTAATGGCATTATTCTGGAATTGTAAATGTAGCTCTTCAAAGAACCAGTATTTTGATTCTAGATCACGCATTCTGTAAGAGATAATGGCAGAACATTTTCAAAATTCTCACACCAGATACATAACCGGAGATAGGCTGTAGAAAAAAACTATGCAATAACAGGATTACCGAGAGGAATAGAATGCTTAGGGTCAGCGTCCATTTCTCTACCAACCATTTTCTAAATCCGCTCATTGACTTTATAATTTCTATTATGTATGGAATCCAAAGTTCCAGGCAAGTTTTTGAGGAAATAATATAAAAAATCTAAGTACTGTAATTTACCAGGAACAAAGTATGCAGGTTTGTGCGCCATATCTCCCACCATAGAACTTTCTAGAAGTTCCCCCTTCAAAACAAAACAGAATATAACTCTGCATGCTATGAGATTTTTTATACTATTAGAACATATGAAGGAAAAACACAGTGGATGAAATAAACTGGAAACTGGCTGACCTTTTGTACGAAATCAAGAAGATCCATCGCATATGCAATACCAACTATGTTGTCAATTCGCTCCTCAAAGACAGGGACCCTATAGTCAAGTGTACCCACTTCTTAGACTAATCACAAAAAGATAAACTAATAGAACAGCAAGCCTTACCTGGAATACTGATGATCCACCCATGAATTATGGAAATCAACAAGAGTTGCACCAGCATCTATGGCAACAACATCGACAAGCGGTGTCATCACCTCTCTGACATGTGTGTCTTTTATCTCCAACACATTTTCAATCATATCCTGCCCAAGTACAATCCCATAACAGACATTTACAAATACAAACTGTGAATAAAATCTAAATCCATAGAACATTTTGCATATTATAAATTGCAATAGTATAGATTAATAAGTTTATAATGGCACAAATTATATAAGGATTGATGCAACTAAGACAATGAGAAGAAAGTTCTGGTATTCAGCAGTGTTAATATATTGTATCTTCCATGTGCTTACAGAATTGGATGGTGGAAAATGTTCCAAACACAACATAACTTCAGCAAGAATGTTCATCGTCACAATAAAACCCATTAATTACCTGTTCTTCCTCCTCGATTGCCCCACTTGACTCTGCTCCGCGTACCATCAGTTTTAGTTCATCTTCAGTTACATATGGTTCACTAACATCACAACAGAAAAGGTAAGACTATAGTAAAGAATAACTAGAAAAATATTTAAAGCAAGGGTCAGTTAATAATATCCTGGAAGGGGGTTCATATAACTCCCAAAGATATTTTAATTATAATACATTAAACATCACAAATAAAAGATATGAAAGACAGTAGAGAAAAAATGAATACATCATTTGGTGATAATTCGCACCTTCTCCCTTTCAGACCTAATAATTTCAGCATTCCCATTGACAGATATGTTACCACTTTGCCAACAGGATACAGTACCAGCGAAAGCCATGCCACTGGCCTGACCTACAGGCAGAAGAGATCAGTCATAAAATTGTAAAATAGGTATATTTTGCACTGTTGTTGCTTCTTTATTTTATTTTTCTTTACGCAAGGGGCATATGGTCACTGTGGAATTGCATAAGAGTTACACATTTGATTCTACAGAAAATACCAGCTAAAAACTTACCACAAACCTAGCAACCTCAGTGGCATTGTGAACAGCTATACTTTTCGGAGTAATTTCAGTCAGGAGTAGAATAGCAACCTGGTATTTTTGGCAGTTTCAGGCAAATCAAGCACTTGAAGAAAACAATAAGAATTCTACTTCCATTCATGAAGCAGAGTAAATATTCATTTCATAACACTGCGAGAATAAAATGAGCATACAAGTTCCAGAACATTGGCACAACAGCATAAGAAAAATAGAGCCAATAGATGCTTCTCTTCTGAGACAAGACTCCTTATAAAACCAAATTTTAAAGAAAGAGATTTAAATTCATGAGTCATTTAAGTGAACGACAAGAATAGTTATCATAAATCCTAATATTTTTAAAATAAACTATTTCCTAGTTATATTTAACGTGTACACAAAAATGGTCGAATATTCTAATCATCTCAATAATAAACTATATATTATTGAGAAAAAGAATAAAATTTGGGTACACTTGATTATTCTTGAGTGCTTGATTTCTAAACTATTGGAGAAGAAACCCCATGATGTAGTGTAGGTGTTGTAAATTGTTTAGACTTGTTTGTTCAGTTAGTTGATTGCATTAGGTTCTATATAAGGTCCTTCGTAGATTTGGTGTTTGAAGTTTAACTATTGATTGCAATGCTTGCTATGCTAATGCCTAGTGAAGAAAAAGTAAATAAGAAGGCTAGTCGTTTCATGTGCATATGCCTAGTGAAGAAAAAGTAAATAAGAAGGTTCCAATCTCAATTTGAACATGGACTATCATAGAAGTTAAACAGAGACTCTAGACATACTGTCATAACTCCAGTTGCTGCACTGATACCAGCTTCACCAAATATTGTTGTTGCAGCTTCCGTGACTAATGCTGTAGCACCAATATTCACCACTCTGAGCACATAAAATATCTACAATAAGAAAACATTGTGACATTCAAAAGAAGAAGACAATGGCTAGTTAATTCAAGAAGAGAAGCAGTACGTGGTGCCAATCAGAATTGTTGTCAGGAAACGAGTAACATCGTTGCGTAGCATTTTGAACACCCCGTTCTCAGACTCTTTAGCAGCCAATTCTCGCACCTGCATTTAGTATAACGACACTATCATATTCATAATGACAATTTCATTTTTTTTCTACAAAATGCAAATGCGGATTTCCACAAGAAAAAAAAAAAAATTGAAGTTATTATGTCGGTCAATTAGAACTACAAGGCCCTAACACAAAGCAATAAGTATGATTATCATACTTTACAGAGAGATATTTGAGGCTCTGAGCATGTGCCAGTTCAATGTCTAGCTACCACATCGTAACAACAAATCCTCTCAAATGCTTCAATTAGTTCACAACAATACTATACCACAGTAATGAGACTCTGGATATGGGATCAGAGCAAATGATTTGTCAATCGACAAAAAGTGTGCTACTAGTTTTTAATAACATACAAAAAACTTAAGTTTCCCGTGATATCTTAATAGTAACAATTCACTACACCTTTGTTTCTGATAACAGCAGCAGGGTTCAATCCCCAAAGGTTGAAAGTACAACAAAATAACGATGTTCTATGAGGATATAACCCAAAGTACACGTGTATACATGATAAACGTAACATCATGCTGGGAAAAACATTGGCATTTACTTGCAGGAATCGAACAAGTACGCATTCAGTTTGGACAAAGAAAATGTGTATGTCACTTTCACTAGAGCCTCTTTAAATGCAACTTGAAAGGTTTTACTCAGAATCGGGAAATAAAGATAAAACCACCGGCTAATAATGCAACATTATGCAACTTGATAAAAATACAAACAATTTAGCCCGACTATCCACAAATACAGATATCCCCAAAATTTTAAGTCCTGGATACCTTCCAAGGCCAAAGTGTGGTAATGGAAGTCTCTGCCATCGAGAAAAAAGCTGAGAGCCCCAACAGAAAGGCAAGAACCAAACCCTGCTCTTTGAAAACCTTCAAAACCTGCACAACCTTAGGCCATGAGTTCCTCAAAGACAACAAACTCCGCTCCCAAACCCCATATCCCGCACTCATAACATCCTCCATCGCCAATGCTCTCCGGCAACCTAATAACACAACCACCCCAATCGCCGCCGCGGCAATCACCAGCCTTCTCCTCACCAAAACCTCCTCAAAATCCACGGCCGCAACAGAACTATTAACGGTATCGTTCGTACAACTAGTCCTAACGGAATCCAAACGAATGGGAACTAATTTATTTGAGTTGAAGCAAAATATTGGTGGGCTGTACGGCGGCGGAGTACAACACGCATTGCAGCGGAGCTTTTTGTACGGAAATTTGGAGGATAACTTCACATTGGGATAGCGAAGAACGAGGAACGAGGGTTTTGAACTGCTAATCAGAATAGACCGATTGAAGAATCGGGTTTCAGATGCGGCGGCGGCGGCGGCCGCTGCTGCAGCATCCATGAAATTAATCGTACAGTAAATCAACTCGAACTAATTACAACAAAAAAAAATTACAGATTCAAATTGAGGTGGTTGATTGGGGGAAGGGGGGAAATCTAGGGCTTTTTGCGGAGTCTAATGCAGCAGCGGAGAAGCTCATCGTGGTACTTTGTTGTCCGAGAGCTACGACTGACTGCTAGCGCTTTGGATTTTTTTTCCTTTTACTCCACAAGGGAAGTACCCCAGCTAGTTGCTACTAATGACGAATATACCCCTTTTTAATTTTTTAATTATTATTTATTGTCTATATTATCATTGCACAAAATTTGCAGTTTCTAGGCCAAGAAAATTTGAAAATTAAGTCAAGAGATTAATTTATAGTGTTATGATTATTTCTGATTAACTATGCAACAGAAAAATGAATATTACTTTTTATAATTAAGAATAGTATTTGAAATAAAAAATATAACGTCTAAAACTGTCACTTAAAATTTATTATTTATAGAAAATATTGCTTTATATTATTAATATACAAAGAATATTTACATTTTTTACTGCATATGCGCTGAATTTATTAATTATGCTATCGATGTATCTATCATCTACATATATTCTCCATTAGAATTTATTTATATTTTTTAAGATTATTTATTTATAATATAATGTATTATAATAATGAGATGAGAAATAAAGGATAAAAATAAGACAGACTAAAACAAAACTAGGTAGAATCACCACAGTTTTTGTAGCGTCCGATCCTTCAAAAGCTCGTTGAGGTCAGATAGCCCCCTTAATTACCGTTCATTTTAAAGAGATTAGATCTAAACCGTTGAATCAAAAATGGTTTTGGGCTCCCTAGGAATATTCTTTGTCAGGTTTTCATCATCGTCATCATCGTAAGGGACGTTTTGTTTCTTACACACGAGCATTGTTCGAAAGATTTTCGAAACTAGAACTCGATCTCATGCTGTATTCTGCTACCAGCTTCGAAAACGAAGACGACTTGTCTTCTAACAACTTTTCCGGCGAATCGTATTCCTTCACAAGCCCTGAAAAGCAGACAGAACCATTTGTAAAGAGACTAAAAACAAGAATTCTTGGCAATATATATATATATATATATATATATAAACATACCATTATCCAACACTAAAACCATATCACTGTCGATTACAGAAGTAATTCTGTGAGCAATTGTTATCACAGTTGAATCAGTAAAATGCTTCTTCAGTGTTTGTTGGATTAAATTATCAGTCGCAGTGTCAACCGATGCTGTTGCTTCGTCAAGCACGAGTACTCGACTTCTTTTTAACAGCACACGTCCCAGACAAACGAGCTGTCTTTGTCCAACGCTCCAATTCTCTCCATTTTCAGACACTGCAAGAAAAAAAATTAGTTTAAATTTAATTCAAGAAATAGTATTAATTAATCAACTCTTATGAATGGTTTCAGAATACCTGCAGAATCGAGCTTCCCTGCCTTTCTCCGCACCTCGTCGCCAAGCTGGCATTTATCAAGAACCTTAAGACAAAAAAAAGACGAAAATTAATCGAGACATTAAATTAATCTTTCGGAAAAAATATAAGATCTATATATAACTAACGCACCTCCCATATTTGCTTGTCTGTATGCTCTTCAAGTGGATCAAGGTTACTTCTGACAGTCCCTTCAAACATGGTTGGTTCTTGGGGGATTATGCTTAATCTTGACCGTAGATCGTGGAGCCCAATAGACGAGATTTGAATCCCATCGATCAATATTTGTCCGAAAGTTGGTTCAACAATTCGGAAGAGTGTCTGAATAAGAGTTGACTTACCACTCCCTGTTCTCCCTACTATTCCAGTTCTCTTCCCTCCGAAAAAAGTACACGTAAGCCCTCGTAACACAAACGGCATGTGGGGCCCGTATCGAACCTGAAAAATAGCACGTGAAAAATCCAATACCAAAGATCAAGAAAATAAATAAATGGTGTGAGGAGAAAAATTAAATAAATTAAATCAAATCACCTGAAGATCTTGCATAGTAACTTCTCCATGTATTGGCCAGTTATTGTGTGGCTTACTTGACTCGATCGTAAGAGGGGGTTCGATTGGAATGGAAGTGTATTGAAGTATTCTTTCGACGGATATGATATTGTTTTCCATTGAGCAAAGACACCAAACAACCCATGCTTGTAACATATTTAAATTGAGCCCATACGTCACAGCTAATCCAGCAACACCTACATATATATACATACATACGTCGAAGATAGAAGAAAGATATATATACTTTTAGACGTGTCTGAAGTTTCGACAAATTTTACTGATATAATTGTTGTAAATAAAACTCACTTGGATTAATTGTGCCTTCGGGTATTGAAATCAGGAAAATCAACGAAAAGGCGAAAGTCAAGAGGGACAACATATCCAAACGAAGCCCTAGCCATTCCATTGCAGCGGAATTATGGAATTTCGGTCGAGAATATCCGTCGATTAGCGTCATGCTCATGTCTCGGAATCTTGATTCTTGATCGAAGCTTCTAATAGTGCTCGATCCTGATAGTGTCTCGGAGAATAGCTGTATAACAGGAGCTTTGCACACCCCACATAATCGGGCAAGTTCTCGTGCTGCACCTATGTAATATTGCTGCCAAAACAAAAACGAGTGGTGAAATAAGAACGATGTTACGGAAATTCATTATATCATGTTCGATTATATTAATAGAAGTTACCTGCAACCATATGGAAAGGGCGACGATGGGAATAAAAATAATGAAAACCTGCCATGCAACTTGTGACATGACAGCTATAGCTCCTACAAGCTGTACTATGCCAAAAACGAACTGCCCAATTACAGGAGCCATGCTTAAATCGACTGTACTTTGGTCTCCAGATGCCTGTGAATTAAACGGATAAAAGTTTTGGTTCAGGAAATTATCGAAAAATAAATAATTACCAACTCTTCAAAAAATTACATACTCTACTGAGAATTCGTCCACATGGGGTGGAATCGAAGAAAGACATGGGGGCTCGAAATATGCACGTATGCATTTTGTTGAAGAGTATATTCGCCGTCTCGAAGCCGATTTTCACAGTGAGTAAAGCTCTACCAAAAACGCAGAAAGCACTTCCGAACGACAGGGCGGCGTACACGAGAATAAGGGTGGACCCGACTACAGGTGGCGCAACATCACTCGATACGGGGGTTGCCCAAGCCATCCAATAATTGCTTCCAATTTGAAGTACTTGATACAGAACCTGTGCCAGCAGTACCAAGGGTACTAGAGCTCCTCCGTAAGCTGTTGTGATGTATTTCCAGTAAACCGATAGTCCGACTTTGCCTTTCTCTCTCTCTTCTTCTTGAACGAGCTGCTCTTTTCTTTCCCCATTTTCTCTCTCTTCTTCTTGAACAGAATTGGCCGATTTCGAGGTGCTTTCCTTACTACTTGCTCTCGTTCCCGTATTGATGGAATCGAGAGCTGATAACGCCTCCTCGTGAGCCCCGACAAGTTCCATGAAGTCACTTCCTGATTCGAGGATGTCGTTGTACTTGCCAGCTTGTTTGATTTCCCCGTCTTTCATAACCTGATGATTGACAATTTAGGTTTGTATCCAAGGATTAATGTTAATGAAACAATTAAAAAAAAAATGAATAGCTAACCATAATCAGGTCTGCAGCAGGCAGAAACTCCACTTGGTGTGTGACATAGATAACAGTTTTCGAATCCAAAAGCCCAAGAATGCATTCCTGTTAATCGAAATATAAACATTGTACGTAATTCGATTTACACAAAAAAAAAACGGAATATATAATTCAAGAAACCATGGAATGGAAGGTGATTCTTACGTTAAAAAGATGACTTCCTGTATGAGCATCCACAGCGCTAAACGGATCATCAAACAAATAAATATCGGCATCTTGGTACAAAGCACGTGCAATCTGAATCCTCTGTTTTTGTCCACCACTCAAGTTTATCCCCCTCTCTCCAATAACAGTTTGATCGCCGAACGAGAGAATTTCCAGGTCCTTATTCAACGAACACGCTTCCAATACTCGATTATACCGTTGCCTATCCATTTCCTTACCAAACAGTATATTCTCTTCAATCTTCCCGCTTTGCACCCAAGGCGTTTGAGCAACGTAAGCCTTTGTACCGGAAAGCCTAATAACGCCAGATACTTTTGGCATTTCACCTAAAATACACGATAGCAAGCTCGATTTGCCAGAACCGACGGTGCCACAAATCGCAACCCTCATGCCACGTGTCACTGTAAAGTTAATATCTTTCAATGCAGGACTAGGAGATAACAGATCCCACGAAAAGATTCCATGCACTACCTCGACAGCTGTACCGGAACCACTATCCGGGAGCTTCTCCACTACGTCTGGCTGTAGGTCATCAAGAGAAAGAAACGATGCGATTCGATTGAGAGAGACCTTCGTCTGCACAATCGTGGATATTAAGTCCGGAAGAACATAAATAGGCTCTTTAAGAATTCGGAAGGTTGCAAGTGCAGAGAGTATCTTTCCGGACTCGAGCGGAATTCCTAGTAGCAAACAAGTACCGAAAGTCACCACAGAAACGAATATAGGAGCACCCCAAAAAAAGAACGTGCTAACGGATAAACTGTAAAGATATTTCCTCAACCATCCTGTTTCGACATTTCTGAAATCAAGAATCTTCGACATAAACTTCAACTCCCAAGCCTGAAGTTTGAGGATCCGCATGTTCCTCAAAACTTCAGAGGTCGCCTTCATTCTTTTATCCTTCGATTTCATCAGCTTGTCCTGAAATTTCTCCTGCAATTTGCCCAACGGAACATTTGCAAACATCACCAAAAGAGTAGCAACGAGTGCAGCTACCGAAGCAAGTCCAAGATCTCTATATAATATCGCTAACGCTAATGCAACCTGTAGAACGATCATCCATGGATCATGCATGTACCAGCCAAAGTCGCCTATCCTCTCAGCATCGACCGACATGAAATTTATAATCTCTCCCGTCGTATGCCCTTGCCTAGATTGACCAGAAAGAGTCAAACCCTTGTTGTAGATTTGGGCAACCACTGCCGCCCTGGCCCTATATCCGGCTTGCTGAGCTTTAAAAGCCCAATGTCTCTGCGCCAAACACTCGAACAGTTTAGCAGCGAAAAATGCGGAAACTAAAATGTAGCCCTCGTGTTTGAAAGTTTGATTTCCATTCAAGTATTGAACGAATGTTTCGATGAGGTATGGTCCCACGTAGGAAGCCAATGTGTTTACGAGCACATAGACAGCAGATAGTGCAATCTCTTTCCGTATGGTAAAAATTAATGCCTTGGCAAGCATGAGAGTGGAGACCTTGTTGCTTCCTCCACAATACGAATCGAGTTTATCTTTCAAAAGTGGAAACGCCGTTTTAACGGTATCGGAAATCTCAAGCTGAGGGACATCTTCGAGGTCAAGTGTTTTCTTGTATCCAAGAGAGATCAAAGGGCTCATCCAAGAGAAGGTGAAAAGACTGAAAACACTAGCTTCTGCATAAGGAGTCAAAGTTCCCTCCCCTTTCGGAGAATCGTCAGAGTCGATTCCATTCATAAGCGGTTCATGAAGAAGGTCGTACTCGTCGTTTCCCTTACTCCGACACCCGATACAACATAAGAAGACACCCATTACCAATGATACAGTATCGGAAGACCAAAACAGAGACGACGAATACCGGTACCTTTTGTAATAAAGAAAATCTGTGACAAGGCAATAACATGATATAGAGAAGAAAACTCCCCACCAAAGCCTCAAAACAAGTGGATAATTGCGTTCATTTGAATTTATTAAATGTGTTTGCATGAAAAGATACAGAGCCAACCAGGCTAGTGTCTTCACCCCCAAATCCAATGAAGTTATAATCTTTTCATCAGACCAACCGTTTGTATACCAATAAAACAGGTTTAATAAACATAGAATGAAATTGAACAACGAAACCCCCAAACAGGAAAACAGAGCCGGTTTGTAGTACAACAGACGAGTTCTCCTCACGCTGCGGCGATGATGATAATCACCTCCATTGTTCCTGAATTTTTCGTAAATCCATAAAATTGATACGATAGCCAACAACACGAGGTGCGAGGCGCCGGTGAGGAAACGCAGGAAAATCGGGTTGAGGAGAAGATCGCCACCGTCCATGCCGCCGGAGAAAAAAAGAGACGCACGCGTCAGCGAGACCGGTGGAATTCGTCGAAGAAGCTGCATTGATCTTCAATGGCGGCCGAGGATTTACTTTTTTTGCGTGTGGAGTTGATCGTGTAGTGTGATGAGAGGAGATTTTGAAAATTTTTGAAGAGCGAGGGTTTTCTCCCCAGGGTACTGGAAACGTGGTGTGCAAGAGTCATTCGACGGCGGCGGGCGACGGCTGATGAATCCAAGTTGACATGCGAAACGGCATTTTTCTCGAATTGTTATTTTTTGAAATCAATTAATATTTTAATTTCAGGTGCAAATTGCAATTATTAAAAAAATCTATCTTAATTGCAACTATTGTCCCTCAATATGAATCTTGTTACGCGTCCATTCTTATGGTGTCAAATTCAATATAATTTTAAGATTCCCTGGAATGTTCTCTAGTTTTTACTTGTTTTGTACAAAAATGAAATTTTTTATACATCATAATCTGATATTTACAAGCCAAGAGACACACGTCTTATGATCATGTAGTTTCAAAATGTGGAGCTCGAATGCGGTAAAACGGGTACAAATTGGAGAATATTCCACATAATCATGAAAATTCTACTAAATTTAACACCGTAAAAATAGACGTGTAAAAATATTCATAGTTAATGGAGTTGTTGTAATTATTTATTTAAATAAGATTTGTAAGATAAGAAAATAAAGGTCCGGACTTAAGTTGTAGTTAGCACTCAGACAGCCAAAAGTTTTGTTACTTGCTAGTTGCTCGTCAGTCCACTCATTGCTCGCCTGTTTATCTCTTCTTACGTGCTTCGTTTTAACGGACTTCACCTTACTTCGGGCTAACTTTTATAAGTGTGCCGGAACGTTGGAATATTCCAGGATCACTACGCAACGGTCTAATATATCGGAGAGGGAGAAAAAAAATAGTGTAGACGAAAAGTTACGAATATATCACTACAACACATAACAAGATCTCTAAATTCGTAAATTGTACTAGTTGTTGCTCTAACAATCTTCTACAAGATTCTAGATTATTCTAGATCTTTCGATAGCAGATTTACATAATTATCATCATCATCGTTACGCAAATAAGACGCCGATTTTCTCACACTCGAGCATTTGAAAGATTTTCGAAACTGGAACTCGATCTCATGCTGTATTCTGCTACAAGCTTCGAGAACGAAGACGACTTGTCCTCTAACAACTTTTCTGGCGTATCGTATTCCTCCACAAGCCCTGATTGAAACAATCGAGACAAAAAAAAAACACTTGTAAGAATATCCAATTACAGAGATGTTCGCAATGTGTATATATATATATATATGTATATATACATACCGTTATCCAATACTAAGACCATGTCACTGTTGAGGACAGATGTTATCCTGTGAGCGATTGTTATTACAGTCGAATCAGTGAAGTGATGATTGAGAGTTTGTTGGATTAGGTTATCAGTCGCAGTGTCGACCGAAGCTGTTGCTTCGTCGAGCACAAGAACTCTGCTTTTCTTAAGTAACACACGACCCAGACAAACGAGTTGCCTTTGTCCAACACTCCAATTCTCTCCATTCTCCGACACTGCAATTAAAAAAAAAATGGCTTACATTTCAAGAAATAGTATGTTTTTTGAACGAACGAAACTGGCGAACGATGCAAACCTGCAGAATCGAGCTTTCCGGGCTTTTTCCGGACCTCGTCGCCAAGCTGGCATTTATCGAGAACCTGAACCAAAACAAGAAAATTATTTATTTATTAATTAATCAAGAAATTATTTTTTTTGAATTCTTGTATTAATGCTTACCTCCCATATTTGCTCGTCTGTGTGTTCTTCGAGTGGGTCGAGATTAGTTCTAACAGTCCCTTCAAACATGGTTGGATCTTGTGGGATTATGCTTAATCTCGACCGTAAATCATGGAGTCCAATAGACGAAATATTTACACCGTCGATTAATATTTGTCCAATTGTCGGTTCAACAATTCGGAAAAGTGTCTGAATAAGAGTCGACTTTCCACTTCCGGTTCTCCCTACTATTCCAGTCCTCTTCCCTCCAAAGAAAGTACACGTAAGCCCTCGTAACACAAACGGCATGTGTGGACCATATTGAACCTGAAAAATAGCATAATCATAAGTCGGAATAACAAAACCAAGTATCACGAAAAAAAAAATTAAAAAAAAAATTAAATTAAATTACCTGAAGATCTTGTATACGAACTTCTCCGAGTATGGGCCAGTTACTACGTGGCCTATTTGACTCTACTACAAGAGGTGGTTCGTTTGGAATCGAAGTGTATTGAAGTAATCTCTCAACCGAAATGATTCTATTTTCCATGGTGCAAAGATTCCAAACAACCCATGATTGTAACATATTTAAATTGAGTCCGTACGTCACAGCTAATCCAGCAACACCTACGTATACATACATTCATACACATCAAGAATGAAGGAAGCGACTTGCATCGAATTTGAGTTATTATAATATATATGTATGTACACACACTCACTTGGATCGATTGTTCCTTCTGGAATAGAAATAAGGAAGATAAGTGAGAAGGCGAAAGTCACGAGAGACAGCACATCCAAACGGATGCACAGCCATTCCATCGCGCCGGAAGTGTGAAACTTGGGTCGAGAATATCCGTCGATTAGCGTCATGCTGATGTCACGGAATCTTGATTCTTGATCGAAGCTTCTAATGGTGCTCGATCCTGACAGTGTCTCGGAGAATAGCTGTATAACGGGAGCTTTGCACACCCCACATAATCGAGCAAGTTCTCGTGCTGCAGCTATGTAATATCGCTGCAAATAAAATAAAAAAATCTTATTTTACGGACTGAACGAGCATTTCTTGAAGATGGAATCTTAATTTGTGTAAATAAACCACCCGTAGTCGATATATTGATAAGGAGAACGGAAGTTACCTGCAACCAAATGCAAATGGCGACCACCGGAATAAAAATAATAAAGACCTGCCACGCAATTTGAGACATGACTGCAATAATTCCGAGAAGCTGTATTATGGCGAAAGCAAACAGCCCAACAATCGATGCCATGTTCAGATCCACTGTACTTTGATCTGTAGACGCCTGTCGACGAAAAAAAGAAAACACATCGATCAAGAAAAGAAAAAAAAATATGCTACAACGAGAAGTACGGAAAAAAAAAAAAAAAAAAGCGCGTACTCTGCTGAGAATTCGGCCACTTGGCGTAGAATCGAAGAAAGACATGGGAGCTCGAAAGATGCACATATGCATTTTGTTGAACAGTATGTTAGCTGTCTTGAAACCGATCGACACAACAAGTAAAGCTCTGCCGAAAATACAAAAAGCACTTCCGACAGACAAGGCAACATAAACGAATATAAGAGTGGACCCCTTGACAGGTGGTGGCATCTCCTTCGACACGGGGGTTGCCCAAGCCATCCAATAATTGCTTCCGATTTGAAGCACTTGAAACAGGACCTGTGCCAGCAAAGCAAACGGCACAAGAGCCCCTCCGTAAGCTGTTGTTATGTATTTCCAGTAAACCGAGAGTCCGACATTTCCTTTCTCTCTCTCCTCTTCTTGAACGAGCTGCTCCTTTCTCTCTCCATTTCCGTCTGCCTTCTCGTTTCCATCGTCTCCAGATTCGTTTTTCTTCACAGCAGAGTTGGCGGATTTCGAGGTGCTACTTTCCTCACCGCTGGCGGCGTTCATGGAGTCGAGAGTCGATAAAGCCTCCTCGTGGGCCCCGACGAGCTCCATGAAGTCGCTTCCCGCTTCGAGGATGTCGTTGTACTTTCCTGCTTGTTTAATTTCCCCGTCTTTCATAACCTAATGATTCGAAAAAAATTCAGTCCGTGTCGAAGGATTCAGTTTTGCATGGCAAACGAAACAATTTAAAAAAAAAATGAAAAGCTAACCAAAATCAGGTCTGCAGCAGGCAGAAACTCCACTTGATGTGTAACATAGATAACAGTTTTCGAATCCAAAAGCCCAAGAATGCATTCCTGATAATCGAAACAAAAAACACCGTATTAATTCGATTAACAAAAAAAGGAATACGTAATTCAAGAAAACAGGGGAATGCGATTCTTACGTTAAAAAGGTGGCTTCCTGTATGAGCATCTACAGCACTAAACGGATCGTCAAACAAATAAATATCAGCATCTTGGTATAAAGCACGTGCAATCTGAATCCTCTGTTTTTGTCCACCACTCAAATTTATTCCCCTCTCTCCAATAACCGTTTGATCGCCGAACGAGAGAATTTCCAGGTCCTTATTCAACGAACACGCTTCCAATACTCGATTATACCGTTGCCTATCCATTTCCTTACCAAACAGTATATTCTCTTCAATCTTCCCGCTTTGCACCCAAGGCGTTTGAGCAACGTAAGCCTTTGTACCGGAAAGCCTAATAACCCCAGATACTTTCGGCATTTCTCCTAAAATACACGAAAGCAAGCTCGATTTCCCAGAACCAACTGTGCCACAAATCGCAACCCGCATGCCACGTGTCACTCTAAAGTTAATATTTTTAAGTGTAGGACTAGGAGATAAAAGATCCCACGAAAAGATTCCATCTACCGCCTCGACAGCTGCACCGGAACCACTGACCGGAAGCTTCTCCACTACGTCTGGCGGCAGGTCATCAAGAGAGAGAAAAGATGCGATTCGATCGAGAGAGACCTTCGTCTGAACGATCATGGATATAGTGTCGGGTAGATTATAGATCGGCTCTTGAAGAATCCTAAACGTGGCAAGTGCCGACAGGATCTTTCCGGACTCGAGCGGTATTCCCATTATCATACAAGCACCGAAGGTCACCACTGAAACGAAAGTCGGCGCGCCCCAAAACACGAACGTGGTGATTGCCGAAGTGTAAAGATACTTCCTCAACCAACCCGTCTCGACGTTTCTGAATTCAAGAATCCTCGACAGAAACTTCAACTCCCACGCCTGAAGTTTGAGGATTCGCATGTTCCTCAAAACCTCGGAAGTCGCCTTCATCCTCTTATCCTTCGATTTCATCAGCTTGTCCTGAAATCTCTCCTGCAATTTACCCAACGGAACATTCGCAAGCATCACCAAAATAGTAGCAACGAATGCAGCTATTGCGGCGAAACCGAGGTCTCTGTACAGTATAGCCAATGCGAGCGCGACTTGCAGAATGACCATCCAGGGATCGTGTATGTACCAACCGAAGTCGCCAATTCTCTCGGCATCGACCGACATGAAATTTATAATTTCTCCCGTTGTTTGACCTTGCCTCGATTGGCCCGAAAGAGTCAAACCCTTGTTGTAGATTTTGGCAACTAACGCCGCCCTTGCTCTATATCCAGCTTGTTGCACCTTAAAAAACCAATGCCTCTGCGCCAAACACTCGAACAACTTCGCAACGAAGAATACGGAAACCAACACGTACCCCTCGTGGTTGAAGTCTCTATGCCCGTTCAAGTACTGGACGAACGTGTCGATGAGGTAGGGCCCCACGTAAGAGGCGAACGTGTACACAAGCACGTAGAACGCAGACAGCGCAATCTCCCTCCACGTGGTGAAAATCAGCCCCTTTGCCAGCATGAGAGTGGTGACTTTGTTGCTTCCGCCTTTATACGACTCGAGTTTACCGTCCAAAAGTGGATACGCACCACGAACGGTGTCGGAAAACGCGAGCTGAGGAACATCCTCGAGGTTTAGCGTTTTCTTGTGACCAAGAGAAATCAAAGGCCCCATCCAAGAGAATGTAAACAGACTCAAAACACCGGCATTCGCGTAAGGGGTAACGGTTTCTTCCCCTTTCGCCGGAGAATCGTTCGCGCCGTTTCCATTCAAAAGGGGTTCTTGAAGAAGTGTGTCTGCATCTTCTTTCTCAACCATAAAACCGATACAACAGAAGATGGAACCCATTACCAATGACACAATATCCGATAACCAAAACAGAGTCGACGAATACCGGTGCTTCTTGTAATAAAGAAAGTCTACTACAACGCAATAACAAGAAACCGAAAAGAAACCCCCCCACCAGAGCCTCAAAACAAGCGGATACTTGTGTTCATTTGAGTTCAAGAAATGGATTTGCAGAAAGAGATAAAGAGTAAACCAAGACAGCATCTTCACCCCCAAATCAGACAGAGTAAGGATTTTTTCATCGGACCAACCATTTCTGTACCAGTAAAAGAGGTTCAACAGGCAGAGGGCGAGATTGAACAAAGATAATCCCAGACAGGAAAAAGCAGATGCTTTCCGGCACAAGACAACACCAGTTCGCCGCCGCACGTTGTGTTTCTGGTAACCACCCCCACCCCCACCACCACCACCACCCCTCGTGAATTTCTTGAAAACCCATGAAATAAATACGATGAACAGCAGAATGAGGTGCAGAGAGGCGGTGAAGAAACGCAGGAAAATCGGGTTGAGGAAGAATTCGCCGCCCATGTTTTGAAAAGAAAAGAAGCGGGACTGAGTGAAAAGAACAGACATTATACCAATTTTAATGGCGGACGAGAATTTCTTTACTTTTTTATTTTCTGTCAGTGGTCAGGGTTTGTAGTGTGAGTGAGTGGGAGTATAAAATCTGTAGGCAGACAGAAGGGTTTATATATATATATATATAGTAGCATTGATGATGGGAGAAGAGATCGACAGGATATTCAATTCAAAATATTCAACGAAAAATTAAAAAAAGAAAATAAATGTTTCCGTTAAATGTTGAATGGGGGAGTAGAGAAACGTGGTGGGCAAGACTGGTTTGACGGAGAGGACAACCTCTGTGAAGAAGACAAGTGGTGATGCGCAACCGTGATCGTAGCAGCGGCGTTTCCAATTTCGCCTCCTTTTTCTTTCTTTTGTTGGAATGGAAAAATATAGTTTTAGTCCTTCAAGTTTGCACTATTTTCACATTTGGTCCATCGTGTTTCAAATATTCAACATGTTTGGTCGTTAACGTCAATTTTTTGTTAGTACTAACCGAATAAAGCGTGTGTCATCACTACCTTAACTGACGGACTAATGATAAATTGACGGAACTGACCAAAAGTATTAACAAATTGAAACATGAGGAATTACATGTGTATTTTGTGAACATGGGAGACCAAATGTGAAATCAGTGCAAACTTTAAGGATGAAAATTATAATTTTTTCCTTTTTTTATTATATTTTAATAATAATCAACAGAAAGTAGGGTCAAAAAGATAAAAAGATAAACAAAATATCATTTTCCACTAAACTACCATGAGAAAATTCGAATTTGCAATTATATATTTATTATTCATTGAACCAAAAGATTATTAATTGATGAAAATCCATTAACATCCCAAAATCAGGAAAAAGAATGACACAATGGTCCCTCGAGAAAAGGGGTGAAATGGGAAAAAAAAACATATTGTGCAAGTTTTTAAAAATAGATTGTTTTTTTATTCAAGTCCATCTTCTAGTGTTTATAAATGGTTTAATTCCACTTTGCACCCTCAAGACAGATTAATAGCACTTTGCGCTCTGGAAACACAATAAATTGTGCATTATGCACGTGGAATGAATTTTTAAAACTTTTGAAGGCTATTTAATATTTTAGTGATTTTTTTTTTTAAATTGTGCAATAATTTTTAGTTGTTTAAAATTTAAATTATTTAAATGTTGTCAGGACAAATGCACCCAAATTCTTTAAATAAAAAATAAAATAATCTCAAGATTTCTTCAAAATCATCAACTTTTACATGAAAATTTTCAAACACTACTTTGATTAAAGAGATTTCTATTGATTAAAATAATATTTATTTTCGATAAAATTCATAAAAATAATTGATAATACTGCTTTTTTGAAAGAAGGAAAAACAAGTCACGGGGGGCTAATGACCCATAAAGCCAACTTTTCTTTTTTCGATGTAATAAATAAATAAATAAATAAATAAATAAAGAACCCACTAACGATGAAACCCAAGTCCAACCAAAAGTATCCATCAGGCCAAGATTTTTCCAGCTTTTTATCCCCTTCCAAAAGTGGCATGAGCTTTCAAAATTCTTTTTTTTTTTTTTTTTTTTTTACTTTTAATAAATAATAAATTATCAAGATACCCTAATATCATATGAATAAACTCATGCATCGAGTTTCAAAAAATCAACAGATACACTAACGGAATCAGGATCTTTAAGTTTTGGGGACGAATGCATTAAAACATTTCAGAGGTGGTTCGTTGATGCAACTGTATATATTTTTTTAGTATTTTTATATAAATTGATAGAGATTTAAAAAATATCGGGAGACATGGGCCCCGACCGTATGCTGACTTGACCACTGAACTTGCAACAAGTGATTTGGTGGAACTTCACAAATTCCCTTCCACCCAACTAAACAACAAGTATACTTTTTTTTCTTCATTAAGTCAATTTGAATTTCATATTTTATTTAGATTGGGGTGCAAGTAAAATAATTGGTATTTGACAAGAAATAGGAAGATACATAGCAATTGCAAGTTGAAAGATAGAGACACACACCATTGTAATTTGTATGGAAGTGGTGAGAACTTTGCTCAACAAGCAAAAAGAATAAATTAAAGAAAAAAATAAACAAACAAACATTGGAATTGGAAAACGGATTTCCACGCTCGCCCCATTTCTGTTTTTTCTTTGCCTTTATCGAGTGGAGTGGCGGGGCACAATGTTGACAGGGATATTTTATTGGTCCACATTGAACGACTCGAGTTTGAGCCGAGCCCGCCTGTGTTGACAGGCTCGACTCGTAGAGCTTCTTTTTTTTTGTTCAAGTTCGAGCTTGGGTCCATTTTATCGAGCTTGAGTACAAGCTTATTTTGACTTTTTATTTTTTAAACTATTTTTTTTTATAGATTATTCTGATTATAAGAAAAAATTACAAAATAAACAGAAATTATATGTATTTTGTAATATTATATATATGTTATCTAAATAAAAAATAATATATATATATATATATATATATATATATATATATATATATATATATATATATATATATATATATAAAGGAAGGCTTGCCACCCGGCTTGTGAGCTCACGAACAATTAAAAAAAACTCGAGGTCAATTCGTCAGAAAACTTGAGCTCGAGTTCGAGTTTTTTTCGAGTCGGTTCATCTAGCTCACATGTCGGCTTAGATCGTTTATTATTATTATTATTATTATTATTATTATACGAGTTTAAATCGAATTGGATATTAAACTAAAGAGTAACGATCCAGCTAATTGGATTTTTAGAACTGGGCTTGGCTCAGCTGCCATCCCAGCCCAACCCATTCAAATGTAACCCCTCCGAAATTTATTTTCCCGCTCTAGAATATAGACATTAATTTTATTTTATTTATTTTATTTTTAAATAAAAAAAAAGAGTTGTTGAACAACAATCTCTTGCATGCATCACGTGACATGCGGCAACGCCAACGGTCGTTTAATAACAGGAACAACTAACAAATCGTCGTTCCTCCTCGCCGTGACCCCCGATCTTTCTGTCATATCCAATTCTTCGTGTTTCATTCCATCCGGCAAACTCCAATCGAAATGGTACAGAAACATAGCCAGCGGCAGCTCCACATTCGCCATCCCGAACGATATTCCAGGGCACATTCTCCTTCCGGCACCAAACGGAATATACTCGAAATGATTCCCTTTATAATCCACCAAACTATCAAGAAATCTCTCCGGTCGAAAACAATCCGCGTCTTCCCAATATTTCGGGTCTCTATTAATAGCCCACGCGTTCACCATGATTTTTGTATCCACCGGTATTTCGTACCCGTCGATCTCGCATTTCCGCATGCATTTTCTTGGAAGTAGTATAGGTACCGGTGGATGAAATCTCAGAGTCTCCTTGATAATTGATTTCAAATACTTTAGTTCGTGAATTTTCGATTCGTCAACGTATCCTGATAACTTATCGTCGAAAACTCGTCTCACTTCGTCTTGTGCCTTATCCATGATTCTTGGATTTTTCAGCATTTCTGACATTGCCCAATCTATTATTGTTGCTGATGTCTCACTTCCAGCACCCAACATATCCTGATCATATAGTAATTTAAACTCATCAAATATTCAATGGCAAATTACGGTCACCCCTGAGCTATGGTCAAATTATGGAAATTCCCCTTCGTGTTTGAGTAATTACAGCCATGCCATCAACTATGTATTATATTCCGAAAATACCCCTCAAGAGGTAAATTTATGGATGTTAATTCGGTAAAATCGAACAGATATTTCGGTACGCCAATATTTCATACAGTTTAACCAACTAAATATACGATTTGGTTCGGTAAATAATCGATTTACATAAATTTTATGTCAAAATATTTAAAAGGAGAGGTTTGGCTGTAATTACCCAAATAAGAGGAGTTTTTTTCGTAATTTGACCATAACTCAGCTGGCTGTCTATATTCAAACATGACTTAGTTTAATTAAAACCGGACAAATTATAATTTTTAGACAAATAAAAAAAAAACACTAACCAGGACTACAGCTTTGATGTTTTGATCGGTCAACGGAATCTCGAGCCCGTCGTTCTGGAAACCGAGAAGAACATCAACCAGATCTTTTTCGTCAGGGTTAACGGAATATGCTCTATGCTCGTGGATGATTTCGTCGAGTATCTTATCCGAAACTCGATGCAACTTCTTAACCCTACTCTTCAATCCACTCATCATCTGAAGAAATTTGATGGAAGGGTAAGCGTTAGCAACGTTGAAACCCGCAGCCAACCGAATAGCTTCCTGGATTACGGGCAATAATCGCTCTTTAACCTCGGTTTTCTTACCAACGGCCGCCGTCGAAACCAGGGCGTACGCAGAAGAGTAGAGTTTCTCTGTCAAGTTCACAGGCGGCGAACCCTCCTTGCTTGAAGCTATTAGCCACGTGGCGAGATCCGAACACGCTTCTTCCCTTATCGTTCGGAAAGACGAAACACGCTTCACGCTCAGAAGCTCCAGCGTGCAAATTTTCCTCAGCTGTCTCCAGTAATCGCCGTACGGTGAGAAGCTGATGTTCGTGCAGTTGTAGCTGATGATCTCGGGTACTAAAATCGACGGCCTTGATGCGAAGCTGATGTCGTGGGTTTTCATCACCTGCTTCGCGGCTTCAGGGGATGAGATTATGACGGTGGACAGCTGGCCGATCTGAAGGTGCATCACCGGCCCGAATTTCAGGGAGAGTTTGTGGAGTGTGCGGTGGGGCACTGAGCCGATGAGGTTGTGCATGTTTCCTATCAGAGGCAATTTCCATGGTCCAGGTGGCAGTTTCTGATTGGCTCTCGTCTGTTTGAAGAAGAAGATGAAGAAGGAGACGATAATCGGCAGGGATGTTATAATAAACACGAGGGGATCCATAATTTGTGTTTGTTCAATATTTGCACCACCACGTTAATTTAATTCTACGCAATTGCGATATAATTGATTTTATAATATTAATTAAAACTTATATGCAAGATATTTTTATTTATTTATTTATTTATTTTTGGCCTAACTCGTACGAGTAGTGTATAGTACTAATGAAATTAGATGGCGTAGAGTCGAGGTAACTTTAACTCGTCTTGTTCTTCCTTCTAGACTCTACTCTCTAGGAATTAATAGGATAGTTTGGCAGTCAAATTAACGATCATTAACTCGTTAAGGTCTATTTACCAAAACAGGAACCCCTTAAGTATTTATAATTACCAAAACCGCCTTCTAATTAACTGTTGACCAAATTTCTTAGCAGAAAAATGTGTAATATAATGCCTATAATGCCGTTGAAGTTATATAAAAAGGTAAAAAGGTAAATAAAGTGTGTTAATCGTCACTTAAATTCGATGGAGACCGTTGCCTAAATTTGTTTCGTTGGTACAACAAACCTTTCTTTGTAATTAGATGCTGCATCGGGTGCTTGTTAATCGTAGATGAAGTTAAATAACTATCCACTAAGCAGACATACATGTATACATAATTATGTGTATATCTATAGTTCAGAGTCGCCCGATATAAATAACCAAGTGTATTAACATTTAATTTCCCCACGTTGTTGTTGTTGTTCTTAATTAATTAGAGGGTGATCAATTGTGAAACGGCGCGCTCTTTTCATGAGCTTGGTAAAGTTTAAGATCCACAAAATATTGATTATGAATACATTATTCTTTAATTAATTAATCTATGTAAATTAAATAAAACCATCAACTTCCATCTCTTATTATTAATCTTATTTCACCAATTTTCACATCGATCGATCGATCGATCATTTGACAGGCGGCAGAGGTCGTTTAATAAGTGGAACGACGAACAAATCACTCTTCCTCCTTGCAGTCACCCCAAATATTTCCGTCATATCCATTTCTTCGTGTTTCATTCCATCGGGCAAACTCCAATCGAAATGGTACAGAAACATAGCCGCCAGCGGCAGCTCCACATTCGCAAGACCGAACGATATTCCAGGGCATATTCTCCTTCCGGCACCAAACGGAATATACTCAAAATGATTCCCCTTGTAATTGGCCACCAAGCTACCAAGAAATCTCTCGGGCTGAAAACAATCCGCATTTTTCCAATATTTCGGGTCTCTGTTAATAGCCCACGCGTTCACTATGATCTTTGTATCGGCCGGGATATCGTATCCGTTGATCTCGCATTTCTGCATGCATTTTCTTGGAAGCAACAGAGGTAATGGTGCATGCAGCCTCAGAGTTTCCTTGTTAATCGCTTTTAGATATTCGAGTTCGTGAATGTAGGATTCATCGACGTATCCCAATTTGTCGTCGAAAAGTCGTCGGACTTCATCTTGCGCCTTTTCCAGGATTCTTGGATTTCTCAGCATTTCTGCCATTGCCCAATCCAATGTTGTTGCTGATGTCTCACTTCCGGCACCCAACATGTCCTGATATATAAAAACAAACTGAGAGAGAGAGAGAGAGAGAGAGAGAGAGAGAGAGAGAGAGAGAGAGAGAGAGAGAGAGAGAGAGAGAGAGAGAGAGAGAGAGAGAGAGAGAGATGTTGTTTGTGATTGCTCACACGTGTTAATTACGTGCAACGTGATGCATGCTTTTATAGTAGAACTTGTTATGCATTTCTAAAATTAGGTTATAAATTAATTGAACTGGTTGCAGTATTCTTCCTCTAGAAAGAGGATGTTTGGCAGTCTTCTCTTCAGGGTACATTAATTAATTAATTCGTTGACCTAAGAAAAGGAAAAAGAAAAAAAAGTTAGTAAATGCATTTAATCGTTAGATTCCAATTGTTAAATGGCCCATTCATACTATTTTTCTTCTTTTTATTTTCATTTTTTTAGAGAAAAGAATTCCATTCATAAATAAGCTATCTAGTATGGACACAGACACGGACACGGTGATACAGGAAAACGGATAAATAGCATTTTCGAAAAATAGAGATACAGAAACCTGGAGGAAACGCGTAAATATTAAAAATATAGTGATATATTTATAAAAATATACTATATAAACATATATAAGTCTTTTTTTTTTTTTTTTTAATATATTCAAAATAAATATTATTATATCAATTTGCAATTGGTGATTAGATCATGCAAATAATTCAGGAAACAATATTTTTCAAACTTTTCAGAATTTGTAAAATTATCCGTAAGGTGTCATCGGTTTCTGACACGAAAGGTGTCCGAAACACATAACTGCTACATAGTAAACAACTGATATATGGACTATTAGAGAGGTGAACAAAGGACTATCAAACAAGATAAACTAAGCTAAGATAACATAATTAACCGACACACACAATGAAACCAGCAATCTTTCATCTGATCTTTATTAAAACAAATTCAGCAATTTGTCACGTGCACATCACGTGACAACCAACGGCAGTGGTCTACTAATAACCGGAACAACAAGTAAACCGTTTTTCCTCCCAACTGACAAACCAAATCCTTCAGCCATATCCAATTCTTCATTCAATTTCATTCCATCACCCAATTCCCAATCAAAATGGTACAGAAACATAGCCAGCGGCAGCTCCACATTCGCCACCCCGAGCGACATTCCGGGGCATATTCTCCTCCCGGCACCAAACGGAATATACTCGAAATGATTCCCTTTGTAATCCACCAATTTATCGAGAAATCTTTCCGGTTCAAAACAATCTGCATTTTTCCAATATTTCGGGTCCCTGTTAATAGCCCACGCGTTCACGATGATTTTTGTGTCCACTGGTATTTCGTACCCGTCGATCTCGCATTTCTCTCGGCATTTTCGTGGAAGTAGTAGTGGTAACGGTGGATGGAATCGCAGAGTCTCCTTTATGATTGACTTTAAATACTCGAGTTCGTTAATTTTCGATTCGTCGACGTATCCTTTATCGTCGAAAACTCGTCTCACTTCGTCTTGTGCCTTTTTCAGGATTCTTGGATTTCTCAGCATTTCTGACATTGCCCAATCTATTGTTATGGCTGATGTCTCACTTCCAGCAGTCAAAATATCCTGAATTTTTTTCAACAAATAATTAACTCTCTCATGATTATATAAATGATCATGGTTGTCATAATAAGTTTATCTAACCTCGGGCCGATATGTCCAACTAAAAAAACTCTCTCAAAGCCAAGATAACGGAAGATATTTATCATGATATTTATGGATCGATCTGACAAGTTATTGGAGTACCAAATATCGAACAAAATTCAATTATTTAGTTAATCATGACTAATCACTCTAATCAAACATGGCTAGTGCCAACCCAATGATAGCAATATCAAATATATATATATATATATATATATATATATATATATATATATATATATATATATATATACTTCAACTCTCATCCAAGAAAAATCAAAAATTGAAATTTCGAAATTTGGAATGAACTTTTTTCCCAAATAATCAGAGAAAAAATGGGACCGAATCAGCATAAATCGAATATTCCTCTCAAATCCACCAATAATTGGTTACTATATAGAATAAATGAGACACACACACACCATTATTAGTGAAAAACGCACTCATAATATATATATTTATATATATAGGCGCTTTTGGAATTAAAAAACTCAAAACGACAGCGTTTTAGAATTAAATCGACCGAACAAAAAAGAGAAAAGAAAGAAATAATTACCACGAGTACAGCTTTAACGTTGTCAGTAGTCAACGGAATCTCAAGCCGCCCATCGTCATCCATTCTCAGAAGAACACCCAACAAATCATCTTCTTCTTCTCCTTCTTTCTTCACCGCCGTTGTACCGCCGCCGCCAACTTTACGGTCACGGATAATTTCATCAAGTATACTATCCGCTTCCCCATGCAGCTTCACCAGCCGCCGCCTCATCCCACTCACCATCTGAAGCACCTTCACCGACGGGTACACGTCAGCAATATCAAACCCCGCCGCCAATCCAGTCCCTTCTCTCAGTATTGGCAGCAACCTCTCCTTAACCTCCGTTTTCTTACCCAGCGTCGCCCTGGAAACCAGCCCGTACTCGAAACGGAAGAGCTTCTCGGTCAAGTTCACCGCCGGCCCCCCCACGTGCGAGGCCACCCCACGTGCGAGTTCAAGGCACGCTTCTTCCCTTATGGAACGAAAGGAAGAAACGCGCTTGCTGCTCAGGAGCTCCAGCGTGGATATTTTCCGGAGCTGCCTCCAGTAGTCGCCGTACTCGCTGAAGCTGATGCTGGCGCCGCCGTAGGTGAAGATCTCCGTCGCCACCGTGTGTGGCCTGGACGCGGAGTTTATGTCGTGGGTTTTCATCACCTGCTTTGCGGCGGATGGAGTGGAGACCACCACGGCGGAGAGCTCGCCGATCTGGAGGTGCATCACCGCCCCGAATTTGGCGGAGAGCTCCTGGAGCTTCCGATGCGGCGGCAGAGGGCCGATGAGGTTGTGCATGTTTCCTATCAGGGGTAACTTCCATGGCCCTGGCGGAAGGTTTCCAGGTGCTGACTTTCTTTTCATGAGCACTAGTTTGGAGAAGATGAAGATGATGAACAAGCAGAGGAGAAGAAGAAGATTCGCCGGAGATGGAAACTGGAAGCCGAGATCCATGATCACAGTATTCTATACGTATAATTATTATATATATATATATTATATTGAAGATGCATGCATTTATTTATTTGATCGATCATATATATAGTAGTTCGAAAAAAAGTGAGATCAATTAAATATCATGTATACTGTAGCGTGGTGATTAAACTATAAAATTTTATGTGCATCGGCAGCCCTTGGAGAACATGATTTTGTTGTTATTCGGATTCGGGACTCAAATTCTACTCGATAATTACATTTTTCGTCCTTATATTATAATATATTTTTTTTAGTCCTTAAATTACTTCTGCGGGGAAATTAGTACTTAAATGACCAATTTCTTTACATTGACCGCCGTTTGAAATTACTGTTGAGTTGAATGGAAAAAAAATCATAACACGTGCCAATGCAATTCAAACCCTTTTTTTTTGACCTATATAATGATTATTTAGTCCAAATATGACAATTACTCTTACACTTTCGTCCAAATAAAATAAAATTCAAATAAATCCACAAAAATAAGCCCATTCTCTGAAAGATCCAAGAAAAGCCCAGGCCCAACAACATATAGTTTAATTTAGGTCCAATTCATATTATATCCTTGCAATAATACAAAGAACAGAAGTAATCAGCCCAAACAAAGAAGGATTAATTAATTAATTAATTAATCATATAATATAATCCGAGCACTGGGATATATCAGAAGTGTGATCCATAGTCAAACCAGGTGGCAATCTATCCATCTTCACAGGATTATCCTTCCCTCCAATCAATCTAGCCGGATTACCTACTGCCGTGGTTCTCGCGGGCACCCGTTTCAGCACAACCGAACCCGCCCCGATTTTAGCCCCATCCCCAATTCCCACGCTCCCCAAAACGCACGTCCCCGCCCCAATCAGAACGCCGTCGCCGATCTTCGGGTGGCGGTCGCCGCTCGCCTTCCCGGTCCCACCCAGGGTCACGTTGTGGAGGATCGACACGTTATCGCCGATCACCGCCGTTTCTCCGATCACCACCCCCGTCGCGTGGTCAAGCAGTATCCCCCGCCCGATTCTCGCCCCCGGGTGAATATCTACCGCGAAAACTTCCGACACCCGGTTCTGTATAACTAGGGCTAAAATTTTCCGGCCGCTGCACCATAAATTGTGCGCAATCCGATGAGCCTCGCAAGCTAGGAAACCCTTGAAATTTAAAAAGCAATGGACGTAGCTTATACAGGCAGGGTCCCGCTCCTTGACCGCCCTCAGATCGTCGGCGGCGGCGGCCATGATTTCCCGATCCTCCGCCAGCACACCCAGGAAAAGGTCGTGGAGTGTCCCACTCGGGAGGCTTGAATTGCTCAATTTCATTGAGAGGTGATTTGCTAGGGCACTCGCCATTGAATCGTGTGAGGAGATTGAATTGAAGTAGTAATTCGAGAGGATTGGTTCCTGATCGGCGTCCGACATTGCCTCCTCCTTCATCCGCCGCCATAAATCGTCGGCGCCGCCGTGGAGGAGGCTGTTTGGGGCGGCGGTGGAAAGTAGATCGGGCAAATTCGTCCGGCGGTAATTCGCGTAGCCGTCAATTGGTGGAAAACTGGTTTGAGGAGGGGATTCTGTTCTGGAAGAGTGTACGCAGGTGGAGATTGTGGAAGACGATGAGTGCTTGAAAACGGGTCGGGTCAGTGGAGACGGGGCTCCGACAAGGATAGTAGGAGATGTGGAATTGGGTAGACAAATAGCAACACTTTTCATTTTAATTATTTTATTATTATTATTTATTTAAATTATTTTTTCTTTGCTCGAAAAAAAAACAAACAGAGCGCCGGAGAGGATAAAATAGAGGGTGTAAGAGGAGGAGGTATGCGGTGGCACGATTTATAGGAACCACGCGCAGCCGTAATAGCAACCATGCCCTTAACATTTTCTAATAATTTATTAATTTTCAAATACAAATTTGGATTTTTATTTGTTTTTTGATATTTTAGAAAAAAAATAAACTTATAAATGGGAAAATAAGGTAAAATAATTCAATATTGTGATTAAAATTCCGATAATATCCTTTTATTTATAATTGATCAAATTCAGAAAGTATTCCCACATTTGCAATCAATCTTTATCATAATTTTGACTATCATACTCATAATAATGACACCTAACAATAATATTGCAAAATTTGGAATAGGGTTCACTATATACACTCTTACGTGACGCATCTAATCTTCACTAATTGTAGTGTAGTTTAGGTACCTTTGAATTTCATTAGCCAACTTTTTTAGATTCTTAGGACCACTTTTTTCTTCCATTTTCTTTTTTCAAGGTCCTAAAAAAATCAAACAATTAAAATGGTAATAGGGTGGGTTTTCCAATCCTTGTCTCGCTATAGAATTTCTCATTCCTATCTCGTGAAAATCTCCTCCCAATTCGCTACGTAAAGTTTCCACAGTCATCTGCTGTAAAATTCCCAAATGATTTATTTATTTGCTATAAATGCAAACTACATATAATTTAAAAGACTTATCTCAAAAAATAAATAAACAAAGTGCAAATTTAACTTCGAATCTCATAAAAAATCCCATAAGTTAAAAATATGTATCACATTTTAATATAATAATTAATAAATAAATATAAATAATATATGTAGGATGTATCTACGAGACAAGTACATACAAATTCGTCCGCATCTCCGTACCCGATCAACTTTTTTTGTGAATTCTCATCCTCGCCCATAATTTTTTTGGTGCAGGTGAAAATTGCCATATCACAACACACAATTAAGGCGATTAATTGGCATACTATAGTAATGAGAGGCGCGTGGTGAGAACCCACGAATGGAGCAAGTGATACTATAGTGCAAGAAAGGGTTGACTAGGATTCATATTTGGATCCTTGGAGCAGGGTGATGACGAATGCGATGACGTAAGGCAAAATATAGTCCACATTTTTGGATTCTCAATAATATTATCTGCTTTTTGAGGGGTCGGGCAACCTTTTACTTCCTCTAGAGGTTGCTATGCTTTTTTTTGTTTACGAGTGAAGTTTTGTTACTTCGACCTATTTAATATAATATGAAACTGGGGAATACGATGCTACACCTGGTGATTTTCACCGGGTGACTCTTTTCTTGACATGTGTCCTTTTTTATTTATTTTATAATTATATTTCTAAAAACCCATTGAGCCATAACTGAACCCGTAGTGGGAATCTTATTAATTATGGTGCCTGGTTATATTCACCATGTGTAGCATAGAATTTCCCATATGAAACTATCGACTCCCTATTTTTTTGTTGAAATTGTCATCTATATATTTTTTCTACCATCATAAGTTGTGACTAGGGTTGAGAATCGGACGGGATTTCGAGAATTCGGGATCTTCAGGAGGGATTTTGGTATTCAGGGTAAAAATCCTGAATCCCGATTTCGTCCCAAACTTTTGAATTTCCGTGTATCAAGACTCCCTATTTCCTTATTTTCTTTCCAAAGTAAATTGGGCTTTTTTTTAGGTCAACATAGTTGGGGAGAAGCCCGAATATGTTAAATGGGCTCGTAGTATGAGATAGAAGTCGGCCCATATGACAGTTGGGCCTAGAGTCCCAGCCCGAAGAAAATAGTTTTCCTATATTTTTCAATATTTTAATCGAATACACACGTACCCCTATATTTTTTTTTTCTTTGAAAGCAATGTGCAAATAACATTCTTAAAATCTTACCTATGTATCTACGAATAATTGATAAATCAATTGAGACCCGTTTTATGACTTGGCGAATACATCAAATTAATTTTGGAGATCATTCATTAAATTTTTTAAAATTTTACTCACAATATATCACAACCGGTTTTCTACTTCAAGAAAAAGGTTTTGTTTACACCACCTTAACGGTTATTTGATTACCTAGGACTCCACGAATCCTCGTACAAGTTATTTTTAATAAATTTTACTCCCTCTTCTCTATTTTTCTTCAATTTTTAAAACTCTTTTTTTTTTTTTTTTTTTTTTTTTTTTATATATTATCCTGCAATCGAGTTAAAAATTCTTTGTTGAAACAAATCCCAGCATGTGAGATAAAATAATTAGAAATAAATTTAGCAATGAGTTTGTGTTTTCTGGTTATTTTGGTGTTCTTGTTGGGTAGTGAAGCTAAAGCCGGGTTCACACCGAGTAACGGCAGCGGTAATACAAATAATTATTACATTACCTGGAACGACTTTAAGGTTGATTATTACGATCATGGTAGATTATTGCCTGTGGGAGATTCAGTTAATCTGGATAAAGTATTAATCGTGGTTGACAAAAATGGGAGTGGAGATTCATTCACTGTTCAAGGCGCAGTTGATATGGTGCGTGAACACAACGCGCACAGAGTCAAGATTCACATTCTTCCCGGAGTTTACAGGTTTTTTTTTTCATGCATGCAGTTATATATACATATATATTTTCTGGAAGTGGGATAGTGATGAAGAAGAAGTTACTTGTAGTGTTAGTGGGCTCTTTCTCTCTCTTCTTTTTTCTCTCTCTACACTTTCGTTTTGTTTGATGAAAATTATTAATACAGAGAAAAGGTCCGTATTCCTAGAAATAAACCGTATATTTCATTCATCGGAGAACAAAATCGGGCGTCGGAGACGGTTATAACTTGGCACGACAAAGCTGGTGACAGAGATTCCGACGGCCGAGATTTAGGGACGCAGAGATCTGCCTCCGTCACCGTCGAATCTGACTTTTTTGTAGCATCGTGGATCACTTTTCAGGTATTTATTTAATTATTTAATTAATTAATTTGCCCATTAGTTACTTTATAGAGAATTAATTAAAAAAATGGGTAAATTACGAAAATACTCCTAAAGTTAGGCTACTTAACGAAAAACATCCCAACCTATCCGTAATAACCAATATCTCCATCTGATTAATTGTTGATCGAGTTTTTTAACTGAAAAATATTGAAATTCTATTCCCTGAAATTAAAAAAAAAAAATCCGAGAAAAATCACACTGTAAGGGGTTGGTGTAGGACGGAAACAAATCTTATGGGGTTTTTTGGTAATTACTACTAAATGAGGGTATTTTTCGTTATTTAGTCTAAGTTCAAGGGGGTTTTCGTAATTTACCTAAAAAAAATCAAATTTCGTGACGCAAAATCGTGTTATGATGAGCGCGCAGAATACGATAGTTGCGCGACCGGGGATTATAGGGGCGCAGGCGGTGGCGTTGAGGATCGCCGGCGAGAAGGCGGTGTTCTACGAAGCGCGGTTTCTGGGGTCGCAGGACACGCTTCTGGACGAAGGTGGAACCCACTATTTCTACCGGTGTTTCATCCAGGGGTCGACTGACTTCGTCTTCGGGAACGCGAAATCGCTGTACCAGGAGTGCGATATCTCCGTCGTCGGCCGCGGGTTCGCCGTAGCGGCTCACCACCGCAACACCGCCGCCGAGGAAACCGGGTTCTCCTTCGTCAACTGTACGGTCAGAGGTACTGGAGTTGTCTACCTGGGCAGAGCGTGGGGAGAGTACTCGAGAATCGTGTACTCGCAGAGCGATTTCAACATTCGCGTGAAACCACGCGGTTGGGACGATTGGAGAAAACCTTCTAGACGCAAGTATGATAATTGAATTTTTTTTTTTTTTTTTTTTTTATTTGGAAAAGATTTGTGTATATATATATAAATGTTGTACGTATTTATTTTCAGGACGGTGATGTTTGGAGAATACAAATGCAGAGGGAGAGGGGCGAATCGGAGAAGAAGGGCGCGTTGGTCCAAATCACTGAGTTACTCGGAAGCAAGACCTTTTCTTGATAAAAACTTCATTAATGGCGATCAGTGGCTAAGATTATGAACCCGGGTCATATTAAACGGGTTGCCCGGTTGCTGAGAATCGGATATGTTGTGGGCTCTGTAAGTATCTGTTTATAATATTATTGGGTCGAGACCCGCACCGAAAGTGAAATGGGATCCAGTTTTTGACCCGAATCTTAAGTCATTTGTTTAATAAGAAATTTAATTATTATGTAATATATATTAGATAATTAAAATAGAGTAATTTGATCAATAAATTTAATTTCATTCTTCGTGCTCTTTTCGTGACAAAAAATATTTGTCCTTTTAAATTGCCACACACCTATTTAGAAAACCAATTTAGATTTTATTGTTAGTTTTCTCATAATTAATTTCAACTCAACAATCATCAAATAAAGTACGTGTAAGTATTTAATTAAGTATGATTAATTTTCCCAACTAAATGATGATAGTGGAGAAATGTATAATTGTTATCGATGTTGAATTCAACGCACTCTAGTTCAATTTTCTTGTTGCACTATGTGCTAATATACTTGCCCCATCTAATTTATACATCTCAATTATTCCACTTTTATTTTTCTTCACATAATTAATAGCTATAACAATTGAAAATTCACACACACACATATATACATACAATTAAATCTCCATATAATTTTACAAAATACTAAATTATCAAACTAATTAAACGAGGATATTAATGTAACGAATATTAATTTATCAAAAAAAAAAAAAACCTTAGTCGGAATTTTATAATTAGGGGATTGTAATTATGCAGGTAAGTAGAAGTATAATATGACAGCAATTGTATCTCTCTCCAATGTCAAGGATTCTCTCTCTGCCTGTAACTAAGTATATAACAACCACACCACTCAAAACTCAACAATACATCTTTCTTTTCCCACCTACAGATCTCTCTCTCTCTCTCTCTCTCTCTCTCTCTCTCTCTCTCTCTCTCTCTCTCTCTCTCTCTCTCTCTCTCTCTCTGCAAATATTATATATATATATATATTATTAACCCTCCGTTGTTAAAACTTTTGCCTCGAGCAAGAACTTTGTGACTCATCTTTTTCGAATCGTTATTCCTCTTTTCTTTGTTAATTTAATCACACCCCATCTTTGTATTTTTTCTGAATTCGAGATCAAAACCCTGTATCTATCTATCTATCTGTATATATATACACATACCGAACAAAAACTCATCGTTTGTAGAGAAAAATAACATAATAAAGCCACACCCACGCTCCCTGCATTAATTGCCTTCACTTGTTTCTCACTACTCTCTCTCTCTCTAAACCCAACTGGGCCCATAACTTTCTCTCTCTAGATTTCTGATTTCGGGACATAAAAAAAAAGTTCCCGACGAAGATGAGGAGTTGGTTGGGTAATTTCAGATGGACTTTCTTTCTGGTGGCGCTTTTGCTTTTGTGGGGTGGAGCTACAATCGGGTTTGCGCAGAGTAGTAACGGCGACAAAGGAACAAATAATTATATTACGTGGAGTGATTTGAAGATTGATAATCACAGATTGCCATTGACGGATGATATTAGTAATCTGGAAAAAGTAATCGTGGTCGATAAGTACGGTAGGGGCGATTCGTTGACCGTTCAAGGCGCCGTCGATTTGGTGCCGGAAAATAACCGACACCGCGTGAAGATCCACCTTCTTCCCGGACTTTACAGGTTCCTAAATCTTCTCAATTTTTTTTTTGTTTGTTTTTCATGCATGCAGTTTATACTGATACTTTTTTCAAGTGTGTCAGTCAGGTAGTTACATGTGTGTGTATTGGTATTTGGTATTCGGCTCTCTTTCTCTCTCCTCTCTCTCTCTTCTCTCTCTCTCTAACTTCCCCTCTTTGATCTTCGCTATTTTTTATTCCAACATGATATATGAATGAATGATTTAATTTCTCTCTCTCTCTTAATTTTTTCTTAATTAATTAATGAATTGGTGCAAAATTGCAGAGAAAAAGTGCATATACCTGCAAACAAGCCATACATTTCACTGATCGGAGACGAGAATCAAGCATCTGCAACAGTAATAACCTGGCACGACAAAGCCGCCGACATCCTCCCGGCGGCGGGTTTATCGGGACTTGGAATTCCGCCACCGTCACAGTCGAATCCGACTTTTTTTGTGCTTCATCCATCACTTTTCAAGTAAATTCATCATCTACCAAATAAATTCAATTTCTATGTATATTTTATTTTAATTTTAAATAAATAAAAAAATCATTTTTTTTAATTTAATTTTCATTTCTATGGCAGAACACAGTAAAAGCCCTAACTGGTGGAGTCAACGGCTACCAAGCAGTAGCAATGAGAATCTCCGGCGAAAAAGCCGTGTTTTACAAAGCACGCTTTCTCGGCTCACAGGACACGCTTTTGGATGAAATTGGGTCCCACTATTTCTACCAATGTTTCATTCAGGGCTCAACTGATTTCGTCTTTGGCAATGCCAAATCACTCTATCAGGTACATTACTGATTACACACACACACACACACACACATATATATATATATATATATATATATTGAATTTCTTTTTTTTCGAAAAACAGGAATGCGCAATCTCACTAGTGGACGAAGGATTCGCAATAGCAGCTCATCATCGAAACTCAGCAGACGAAGAAACGGGTTTCTCTTTCGTCAACTGTACAGTTAGTGGAACTGGATATATTTACTTGGGCAGAGCATGGGGTAATTACTCGAGAGTTATATACTCGTACACCGAATTCGACGTCGATGTCAGACCACAAGGATGGGAGGATTGGAATATTCCGTCTCGACAAAAGTACCATTACTCGTCGTGTTTTCTTTTTTTTTTACGTAATTTCAAAATTAGTAAATATATATATATATATATACAATTTCTTACAATGTTTGTGTTTTTGCAGTACTGTATCATTCGGAGAATACGAATGCAGAGGCAGAGGAGCTGATAGAAGCAGAAGGGCACAATGGTCAAAAGCACTAAATTACTCTGAAGCAAGACCTTTTCTTGATACAGCTTTCATAACTGGGGAGCAGTGGCTTAGACTCTAAAATTTCCTTTTCCTTTTTTCTTTTTTTATTTTAATATTTTTATTTTTTTTCCAATATACTAAACAATGTACAGAAGGCTCAACTAATGAAAGATTGATTTAAATTTCTTCAAAGAGGAAAGGGAAAATACTATTAATAAAATAAACCAATGAGTTTTTCATCATACAGACACATAAAAATAGGGCGAATTACGCGATTGGATGAGAAGACCATCTTCGAACCCCGTTTCTGTACATCAGAGAAATTTCACCGAACGAATAGCAAACTTACAATAGACACACCGCCACCTATCTTCCATGTACAAAACTACTCCTTACTACCCCGTCGATATTTTTACTCAAAACTACCATTAATTAAATTTAAAAAAAAACGCCAGCTAAAAATTTATTCCATCAATATTCCGTCAGCATATCCATTTCGTCGACTTCGCAATTCATCTCAGCTATCTCGCATTCGACGAGATCCCCCTCTTCCACACTCGTTACCTTATTACCATCGTCGTTCTTGCTGCCATTGTTGCTGTTAATGTTCTCTTCTTGATTAACACAGTTAGCATAGTATTCGTCGTCTTCTGCTTCAAACACTCTTTGCTGCTCGTTATTAGTGCAGTCGTCTTCCAAAGGCACATTAGTCAGTGTCATGCCAGCCAGGTCGTCGTCAATCTCCTCTTCGACGACGGCACTGAGTTTGTGACAGCTGGCAATTTTGTGACACGAATTCGGAGAATCACCGGCCTTGGATATTGCGGAGATTTTAGTGTCTGCACTGATTGCAGATATGACTGAAAGAATATTAGGGTTCCGCTCGACATCCACCCATCTATCTCCAACCCAATCCCTCGAAACTCTCAGATTCTTTACCTCAATATTCAAATACAAATTTTCACCTGAAAAAAGAGTATAAAAACAAATGAGATATAAAATATAAAAAATATACATAAAATGTATAAGCAGTATACTAACCTGGAATATAAATTTGATAAATTCCGTTTTTACATTCGCTATCGCCAGAAACGACTCCTTCCCACCAACCATCACTCCACCATGCATCGGCTGCATCTCCGATCTCAAAGGTTAAAATTGTCTTTTTGCAAGGATAGGCGGGCCTCACAGTTGGGCGGGCCCCGTTTCTCATCCCTAGTTTATCGCCCTTGGCCACTCTATATATAGGAACCCATTCCTACAGTTACAAATATAGAATGTCACATCTGACTATTGCAAAAAAAAAAAAGAAATCAGAAATCATTTTCTTGATATATATATATATATATATATATATATATATATATATATATATATATATATATATATATATATATATATATATATATATATATATATATATATATATATATATATATATATATATATATACCTCGAGGTTAGTGCAACTATCTTCATCCTTTACATCATCGTACAGAATCTTGATCTGTCTCTTCGAAACCTCTAAAACAGTGCATTTGAACCAACAGCCACGAATACCACTGTCTTGACAAAGGAATTCCACTTTCTCATTCGGTGTAAAAACGGAACCATTCTTGAGAAAATTCGGCTCCCTTCTCACAAGCCCGTATTTTTTGTACGATAAATTACGACGCTCTTTGAAGCTCGATTTCCTCTTAGCTCCCACTTTCTGTTCACCCTCAGAGCTGAACTCTTCTTCCTCCTCCTCGAAAAAATCGGGATTAAAGCACGAGAAAATCGGCTGATCGGAATATCCACGCAGTTTGCTTAATTTGAAGGGCTTTATTCTGCTGCTCTTGAATTGTCTAGAACAAAAGTGGACCCCGCCTAACAAATCGTGCGGAAAAACTGCAAGGCATTTTTCGTAGTGTTCGCGGGTTAATACTACAGCGGGCCCATCAACACATTCTGCACTGATGACCTGGATGTACGGAGTGATGAAGACTTCTTTCGGGTGAGGATTGCGTAGAGAAACGACTCCCTTGACTTCTCGGTTATGGTGAAACCATCGAACTTTGACTTTTTTCTGGCACTTTCTGTCTTCGTACATGTCCTCCAAGTATGCAATGTACCGGTTCTCCTTTTCAGCCATTACAAATACGAATGATTGTACCTAAAAAAGCAGGAGAAGATTAAACCATAGGTGAGTTGATAAAAATCGATGGTGTACCACAAAAGTCATTATATTCAAGATTAAATCAATTGACGATAGGGTTAAAGGAATCTTACTGCTATAGAAATTCCGTTACGGCGAAATGACGGATAATGCTTTAGTTGTTTACCACAAGACCATGGCGAACCTGACCACGAAATCTCTAAATTAACGCCTCTCAGATTCCTCGTTAAGTGGTCCTGATATGAAGAGGAGTACGATTCGTCATAAACAAGACTCGAATGAATAGGTCATTAAAAATTACATCGTTTGATAATTAGCGACAAAAGATGTACCTTATGAGGCGGCTTCTGTGATAGCAGAGCGTTTACTTCAGAAGTCGGGTCATCTTTAAGTGACACTAAGATAAGAAAGGAAACAACGAGTCAAGCTTTGAAATCTTATAAATATGTGACGCTTACGCATTTCGATAAATCTGAAGTATCTTAACATATCAGTCTGGCAATTATTATATCGAAAGTCGTTCAAAACAGTTGCTAGATTAAACAACATACTGTAAACGAGAGGGGAAACGAAAAAATGCTACACCACTGAGGGAAGTCACTAAGAAGTAAGAATTCGGACTTAGTTACAACAAAATAAGATTATTAGCATCGGGTTTTTTTTTACTTCAATTAGCTAACCGGTGACAGATGGTTTGCATTAGAATAGAGTACAATCAAGTCAAACATAGTCTACGACAATTTGACTATTCTCTGCAAAAGAAAAATGTAATATCGAAGTGATACACAGACGCAAACAGAAACTTCGAAATCTTTTCACAAACATCATATGCAAGAAAACACACAGAATCAATATAACACAAGCAATACAACAGTGGTAAGAGAATCAAAGAAACGAGAAAAAAACATACTCGCGTAATCTCCGTGCCTATGTTGTTTAGACAGCATTGAAGTGAGCCAATTCACAACCTCTCTCCTCGATCTCCACCTGAATCCAGCGTGGACTGAATTATCAGCCCCGTGTGCGCTAAAGAACTCATCGGATACAACATAGAACATGTGCCGAACACTCCTCTCGGTACCGACAACAGCAAGAATTGACTCCCCTGAATTATCCTTCAAGAAATAGTGAACAACGCGGTTTCCCCTCTCTTTCGATACATACTGCTCTTTCCACTCCACAAAATAGTGCTCACTTGCAGCCATAGTTGACAGCTAAAGAACCCTTATACGTATAACTAAGATTTAGCAGCAGCAGCCATGACAATCTTGCTGAAAACCCTAATTTGGAAGAAATTAAGAAAACGAGAAACCCACAAGAAATCGCCCAAAGAAGTACCTCACTGCCTCACCGTAGGAATTATATAAACTAAAAAGGTACAATCTTGGATAAATATCCAACAGAAAACCTAAAAATTAAAATTAAAAAAATTAAAAAACTCCAGGCTAAATTTGACGAGCCGACACCCTTAAAATCCAACTACAGAAAGAAGGAAACTCGCCTAGAGTTGGGGATTCAGAGATCTACTTACAGATTACCAAAACCAAGCCGATGGGCCCAAAAAAAATTACGAAAAGAAAAACACACACAAGACTTTGTTCGGAGCTTCACTGTAAGAAGATAATTCATCTGAAATCTAAATGGGCATCTCTGTACGAGCACGAAACAATCAAGAAAGATGGCAGAAAAACAATAGTGAAGGCCTTGTTCCGCCGCCCACTTTTCACCAGAAGAGAAATTAGCCTAGAGAGAGAAAAAAAGATTTGAGAGGATGGGTTTGTGGGCAGTAGAGCTTAATAGTACAGAAATGGCGGAGAAAAAGTTGCAGAAACTGTGAGAGTTACATCCCTGCAGCTGGAGCTGGTGGTGGAAATTGAAAAAAATCAAAAAAATGGCCAATTGGAGAGAAGTGGGGGAAGGGGGTGCAGTAGGTTGGGGGTAGACGGCAGAGAAGAGAAAAGGGTTAAACAAACTATCAATAAGGGCAAATTAGTCTTTTACTATGGCCGTCATCTTATCCCCTCTCTATACCTTATTCTCTCCTAAACTCATTTCCCTAATTTATTATTATTAAATTCTTTAAAATTATAATTAATTGAGTAATTAACATTGATCTTTGATAGAATTTTACTTCACGCCAGCTGGATAAATAAAATAGGATTGTATTGATTATTGAAGTCAAAGTACAGGAGTATAGTTTTTTTTTTGTTCCGACTCGAAAAAACGTAATAAATCTTTTATTCAATAATATAATATTTCACTAAACTAATAAAAATTTTAATAGTTCCATCTGTATTAATTTGTGGAGGTTTTAACCCTACGAGAAACCATAGCTTGTTAAGTTCAACTCTATTGTACATTAAATTTGCACCAAAAATGTATTTTATTTTAACTTTTCGTATTTTCAATTATCGTTAATTTAATTATTTTAAATGTATATGATTTTGTTACGCAAATAAACATTATCACTTATATATGCAAATTTCGATATGGCAGATCACATACGAGGAGTTAGATGTTACACCGTTGATTTGAACCGTAGATTTTTGATTAAATAACTACTTACAAACCACAAATACATATATGTGTGTGTAATTATGTATAGATGTACAGTTCAAATCCACCTAGTGTAAGTAATCAGATGTAGCATGTAATTTCTCGATCACATACTACAATGTTTTGTTTGTTATTTCTCTTCCCATATATAATCAAACATTACATTCATTAATTTTGTTTTTTGTCGAAAAAATCAACCAAACACGGCTCTAATCTAAACTCTAATCCCAGATCATAACAACTGCAATCACCCCAACTCCCAACAACACAGCCAAGAACCTATACAGAGAAGTGTCGTACGAAACAATTTTCCTAGGTTTATACCCTTTGGATAGTAAATGATTAATCGAGACGAAGATAAAAACACCACAAGCTAACCCCATCGAGATCGCGTAAATCCAATCCGCCACGTCACCCTGCGTAGTGGCGTCGATTACAATCCCTATTGCCACACCAATCGGGCTCGATATAGCAAATGCAAATGCATAGGCTGCGGATGAAAGGAGCGGCCGGTCGGGAATTATTCTGAGAAGAGCAATTCCCATAGCTATGGCTGCAAATATCTTGTGCAGAG